>NC_056745.1:1337415047-1337565047 GCF_019279795.1 Protopterus annectens
GTTGAGGGATGTGACTACATGGTATCTGTAGAGATGATGAAGTTACCACAGTAGACTAAGCTGCATTTCTTGGTGTTGAGGGATGTGACTACATAGTATCAGTACTAGAGATGATGAAGTTACCACAGTAGACTAAGCTGCATTTCTTGGTGTTGAGGGATGTGACTACATAGTATCAGTACTAGAGATGATGAAGTTACCACAGTAGACTAAGCTGCATTTCTTGGTGTTGAGGGATGTGACAACATAGTATCAGTACTAGAGATTATGAAGTTACCACAGTAGAATAAGCTGCATTTCTTGGTGTTGAGGGATGTGACTACATAGTATCAGTACTAGAGATGATGAAGTTACCACAGTAGACTAAGCTGCATTTCTTGGTGTTGAGGGATGTGACTACATAGTATCAGTACTAGAGATGGTGAAGTTACCACAGTAGACTAAGCTGCATTTCTTGGTGTTGAGGGATGTGACTACATAGCATCAGTACTAGAGATGATGAAGTTACCACAGTAGACAAAGCTGCATTTCTTGGTGTTGAGGGATGTGACTACATAGTATCAGTACTAGAGATGATGAAGTTACCAGAGTAGACTAAGCTGTATTTCTTGGTGTTGAGGGATGTGACTACATAGTATCAGTACTAGAGATGATGAAGTTACCACAGTAGACTAAGCTGCATTTCTTGATGTTGAGGGATGTCACTACATAGTATTAGTAGAGATGGTGAAGTTACCACAGTAGACTAAGCTGCATTTCTTGGTGTTGATGGATGTGACTACATGGTATCAGTAGATATGATGAAGTTACCACAGTAGACTAAGCTACATTTCTTGGTGTTGAGGGATGTGACTACATAGTATCAGTACTAGAGATGATGAAGTTACCACAGTAGGCTAAGCTGCATTTCTTGGTGCTGAGGGATGGGACTACATTGTATCAGTACTAGAGATGATAAAGTTACCACAGTAGACTAAGCTGCATTTCTTGGTGTTGAGGGATGTGACTACATAGTATCAGTAGAGATGATGAAGTTACCACAGTAGACTAAGCTGCATTTCTTGGTGTTGAGGGATGTGACTACATAGTATCAGTAGATATGATGAAGTTACCACAGTAGACTAAGCTGCATTTTTTGGTGTTGAGGGTTGTGACTACATGGTATCAGTAGAGATGATGAAGTTACCACAGTAGACTAAACTGCATTTCTTGGTGTTGAGGGATGTGACTACATGGTATCAGTAGAGATGATGAAGTTACCACAGTAGACTAAGCTGCATTTCTTGGTGTTGAGGGATGTGACTACATGGTATCAGTACTAGAGATGATGAAGTTACCACAGTAGACTAAGCTGCATTTCTTGGTATTGAGGGATGTGACTACATAGTATCAGTAGATATGATGAAGTTACCACAGTAGACTAAGCTGCATTTCTTGGTGTTGAGGGATGTGACTACATAGTATCAGTACTAGAGATGATGAAGTTACCACAGTAGACTAAGCTGCATTTCTTGGTGTTGAGGGATGTGACAACATAGTATCAGTACTAGAGATGATGAAGTTACCACAGTAGACTAAGCTGCATTTCTTGGTGTTGAGGGATGTGACTACATAGTATCAGTACTAGAGATGATGAAGTTACCACAGTAGACTAAGCTGCATTTCTTGGTGTTGAGGGATGTGACTACATAGTATCAGTACTAGAGATGATGAAGTTACCACAGTAGACTAAGCTGCATTTCTTGGTGTTGAGGGATGTGACTACATAGTATTAGTAGAGATGATAAAGTTACCACAGTAGACTAAGCTGCATTTCTTGGTGTTGAGGGATGTGCCTACATGGTATCAGTAGAGATGATGAAGTTACCACAGTAGACTAAGCTGCATTTCTTGGTGTTGAGGGATGTGACTACATAGTATCAGTAGATATGATGAAGTTACCACAGTAGACTAATCTGCATTTTTTGGTGTTGAGGGATGTGACTACATGGTATCTGTAGAGATGATGAAGTTACCACAGTAGACTAAGCTGCATTTCTTGGTGTTGAGGGATGTGACTACATAGTATCAGTACTAGAGATGATGAAGTTACCACAGTAGACTAAGCTGCATTTCTTGGTGTTGAGGGATGTGACTACATAGTATCAGTACTAGAGATGATGAAGTTACCACAGTAGACTAAGCTGCATTTCTTGGTGTTGAGGGATGTGACAACATAGTATCAGTACTAGAGATGATGAAGTTACCACAGTAGACTAAGCTGCATTTCTTGGTGTTGAGGGATGTGACTACATAGTATCAGTACTAGAGATGGTGAAGTTACCACAGTAGACTAAGCTGCATTTCTTGGTGTTGAGGGATGTGACTACATAGCATCAGTACTAGAGATGATGAAGTTAGCACAGTAGACTAAGCTGCATTTCTTGGTGTTGAGGGATGTGACTACATAGTATCAGTACTATAGATGATGAAGTTACCACAGTAGACTAAGCTGTATTTCTTGGTGTTGAGGGATGTGACTACATAGTATCAGTACTAGAGATGATGAAGTTACCACAGTAGACTAAGCTGCATTTCTTGATGTTGAGGGATGTCACTACATAGTATCAGTAGAGATGATGAAGTTATCACAGTAGACTAAGCTGCATTTCTTGGTGTTGAGGGATGTGACTACATAGTATCAGTACTAGAGATGATGAAGTTACCACAGTAGACTAAGCTGCATTTCTTGGTGTTGAGGGATGTGACTACATAGTATTAGTAGAGATGATGAAGTTACCACAGTAGACTAAGCTGCATTTCTTGGTGTTGAGGGATGTGACTACATAGTATCAGTAGATATGATGAAGTTACCACAGTAGACTAAGCTGCATTTCTTGGTGTTGAGGGATGTGACAACATAGTATCAGTACTAGAGATGATGAAGTTACCACAGTAGACTAAGCTGCATTTCTTGGTGTTGAGGGATGTGACTACATAGTATCAGTACTAGAGATGATGAAGTTACCACAGTAGACTAAGCTGCATTTCTTGGTGTTGAGGGATGTGACTACATAGTATCAGTACTAGAGATGGTGAAGTTACCACAGTAGACTAAGCTGCATTTCTTGGTGTTGAGGGATGTGACTACATAGCATCAGTACTAGAGATGATGAAGTTACCACAGTAGACTAAGCTGCATTTCTTGGTGTTGAGGGATGTGACTACATAGTATCAGTACTAGAGATGATGAAGTTACCACAGTAGACTAAGCTGTATTTCTTGGTGTTGAGGGATGTGACTACATAGTATCAGTACTAGAGATGATGAAGTTACCACAGTAGACTAAGCTGCATTTCTTGATGTTGAGGGATGTCACTACATAGTATCAGTAGAGATGATGAAGTTATCACAGTAGACTAAGCTGCATTTCTTGGTGTTGAGGATGTGACTACATAGTATCAGTACTAGAGATGATGAAGTTACCACAGTAGACTAAGCTGCATTTCTTGGTGTTGAGGGATGTGACTACATAGTATTAGTAGAGATGATGAAGTTACCACAGTAGACTAAGCTGCATTTCTTGGTGTTGAGGGATGTGACTACATGGTATCAGTAGATATGATGAAGTTACCACAGTAGACTAAGCTACATTTCTTGGTGTTGAGGGATGTGACTACATAGTATCAGTACTAGAGATGATGAAGTTACCACAGTAGGCTAAGCTGCATTTCTTGGTGGTGAGGGATGGGACTACATTGTATCAGTACTAGAGATGATAAAGTTACCACAGTAGACTAAGCTGCATTTCTTGGTGTTGAGGGATGTGACTACATAGTATCAGTAGAGATGATGAAGTTACCACAGTAGACTAAGCTGCATTTCTTGGTGTTGAGGGATGTGACTACATAGTATCAGTAGATATGATGAAGTTACCACAGTAGACTAAGCTGCATTTTGTGGTGTTGAGGGATGTGACTACATGGTATCAGTAGAGATGATGAAGTTACCACAGTAGACTAAACTGCATTTCTTGGTGTTGAGGGATGTGACTACATGGTATCAGTAGAAATGATGAAGTTACCACAGTAGACTAAGCTGCATTTCTTGGTGTTGAGGGATGTGACTACATGGTATCAGTACTAGAGATGATGAAGTTACCACAGTAGACTAAGCTGCATTTCTCGGTGTTGAGGGATGTGACTACATAGTATCAGTAGATATGATGAAGTTACCACAGTAGACTAAGCTGCATTTCTTGGTGTTGAGGGATGTGACTACATAGTATCAGTACTAGAGATGATGAAGTTACCACAGTAGACTAAGCTGCATTTCTTGGTGTTGAGGGATGTGACAACATAGTATCAGTACTAGAGATGATGAAGTTACCACAGTAGACTAAGCTGCAGTTCTTGGTGTTGAGGGATGTGACTACATAGTATCAGTACTGGAGATGATGAAGTTACCACAGTAGACTAAGCTGCATTTCTTGGTGTTGAGGGATGTGACTACATAGTATCAGTACTAGAGATGATGAAGTTACCACAGTAGACTAAGCTGCATTTCTTGGTGTTGAGGGATGTGACTACATAGTATTAGTAGAGATGATAAAGTTACCACAGTAGACTAAGCTGCATTTCTTGGTGTTGAGGGATGTGCCTACATAGTATCAGTAGAGATGATGAA
Source organism: Protopterus annectens (assembly GCF_019279795.1). Taxonomy (NCBI): domain Eukaryota; kingdom Metazoa; phylum Chordata; order Ceratodontiformes; family Protopteridae; genus Protopterus; species Protopterus annectens. Next base: position 1,337,419,713 of record NC_056745.1, read on the forward strand.
GTTACCACAGTAGACTAAGCTGCATTTCTTGGTGTTGAGGGATGTGACTACATAGTATCAGTAGATATGATGAAGTTACCACAGTAGACTAAGCTGCATTTTATGGTGTTGAGGGATGTGACTACATGGTATCTGTAGAGATGATGAAGTTACCACAGTAGACTAAGCTGCATTTCTTGGTGTTGAGGGATGTGACTACATAGTATCAGTACTAGAGATGATGAAGTTACCACAGTAGACTAAGCTGCATTTCTTGGTGTTGAGGGATGTGACTACATAGTATCAGTACTAGAGATGATGAAGTTACCACAGTAGACTAAGCTGCATTTCTTGGTGTTGAGGGATGTGACAACATAGTATCAGTACTAGAGATGATGAAGTTACCACAGTAGACTAAGCTGCATTTCTTGGTGTTGAGGGATGTGACTACATAGTATCAGTACTAGAGATGATGAAGTTACCACAGTAGACTAAGCTGCATTTCTTGGTGTTGAGGGATGTGACTACATAGTATTAGTACAGATGATGAAGTTACCACAGTAGACTAAGCTGTATTTCTTGGTGTTGAGGGATGTGACTACATGGTATCAGTAGATATGATGAAGTTACCACAGTAGACTAAGCTGCATTTCTTGGTGTTGAGGGATGTGACTACATAGTATCAGTACTAGAGATGGTGAAGTTACCACAGTAGACTAAGCTGCATTTCTTGGTGTTGAGGGATGTGACTTCATAGCATCAGTACTAGAGATGATGAAGTTACCACAGTAGACTAAGTTGCATTTCTTGGTGTTGAGGGATGTGACTACATAGTATCAGTACTAGAGATGATGAAGTTACCACAGTAGACTAAGCTGTATTTCTTGGTGTTGAGGGATGTGACTACATAGTATCAGTACTAGAGATGATGAAGTTACCACAGTAGACTAAGCTGCATTTCTTGATGTTGAGGGATGTCACTACATAGTATCAGTAGAGATGATGAAGTTATCACAGTAGACTAAGCTGCATTTCTTGGTGTTGAGGGATGTGACTACATAGTATCAGTACTAGAGATGATGAAGTTACCACAGTAGACTAAGCTGCATTTCTTGGTGTTGAGGGATGTGACTACATAGTATTAGTAGAGATGATGAAGTTACCACAGTAGACTAAGCTGTATTTCTTGGTGTTGAGGGATGTGACTACATGGTATCAGTAGATATGATGAAGTTACCACAGTAGACTAAGCTACATTTCTTGGTGTTGAGGGATGTGACTACATAGTATCAGTACTAGAGATGATGAAGTTACCACAGTAGGCTAAGCTGCATTTATTGGTGTTGAGGGATGGGACTACATTGTATCAGTACTAGAGATGATAAAGTTACCACAGTAGACTAAGCTGCATTTCTTGGTGTTGAGGGATGTGACTACATAGTATCAGTAGAGATGATGAAGTTACCACAGTAGACTAAGCTGCATTTCTTGGTGTTGAGGGATGTGACTACATAGTATCAGTAGATATGATGAAGTTACCTCAGTAGACTAAGCTGCATTTCTTGGTGTTGAGGGATGTGACTACATGGTATCAGTAGAGATGATGAAGTTACCACAGTAGACTAAGCTGCATTTCTTGGTGTTGAGGGATGTGACTACATGGTATCAGTACTAGAGATGATGAAGTTACCACAGTAGACTAAGCTGCATTTCTTGGTGTTGAAGGATGTGACTACATAGTATCAGTAGATATGATGAAGTTACCACAGTAGACTAAGCTGCATTTCTTGGTGTTGAGGGATGTGACTACATAGTATCAGTACTAGAGATGATGAAGTTACCACAGTAGACTAAGCTGCATTTCTTAGTGTTGAGGGATGTGACTACATAGTATCAGTAGAGATGATGAAGTTACCACAGTAGACTAAGCTGCATTTCTTGGTGTTGAGGGATGTGACTACATAGTAGCAGTAGATATGATGAAGTTACCACAGTAGACTAAGCTGCATTTCTTGGTGTTGAGGGATGTGACTACATAGTATCAGTACTAGAGATGATGAAGTTACCACAGTAGACTAAGCTGCATTTCTTGGTGTTGAGGGATGTGACTACATAGTATCAGTAGAGATGATGAAGTTACCACAGTAGACTAAGCCGCATTTCTTGGTGTTGAGGGTAATATCATGATTAACACACCAAGCATGTATTTGGTCCAGCCCTTGCTAAAGAATGTGAGTATCAGAATGGGACTGGATAACTTCCCCCAGTTTGCAATCATCAGCATATTTGGTTAACCTTAGTCCCTTGATATCAGCTTTCATGTCAGAAAAATATATACTAAAGAGGAGTGGGCCCAGGACAGAGCTGTTTGGGAAGGTGTTGGTGTTTTTTTTTTGTGTCTCTCACAGATGTTCCCAGCATTAACAGTATATTTTCTGTCAGTCAGTTGTATATCCAAAACACTATGGGTTGATGTTGAGTTAAGAGGGCTTACCAATAATTCCAGTATGGGGGAGAGTGTTGAAGGATTATGTAAGGTCCAGGTTGGCATGATGGCTTGTATACTCCTTATTTATATCCTCAGTAACTCTTTCAAAAATGCTAATTCAAAAATGTAAGCTGTAAACAAGCAATGATCTAGGAAGGGGACTGCATTCAAAATATTTTATCACAAAATACCCCAGAAGCAGAACAATCGTAAACAGACTAGTGTATGTATTTCTAGAGAGAAGTCGAAAATATCATAGGAATTTTATTTATAGTGGATGGAAGGTAGTGTTTCTCAGACATTTCAGTTTTAGACACTTTATTCTTGTCACTTAAGTAGCTTCCATGTATATTATATAAACAGCTACTCTTAACTAGATGATTTCTGTGCAATACTATAATGTAAAGAAAGTTATTGTAACATTAAATAAAACATTTTAGAAGCATGGAGTAGCAGGAATATAGAAGCAGAGGTGAGACAGATGTCAGACATAAGTACTTTACATAAATAAAAGACCATTCATGCATATCCTATTCATTTAAATGCACTCCTCTCCCATTCCTGTTACTGTTTATTCAATGTCTTATAAATGCAATCCAAGTTTAATGTTATGTTCACTTGTTCTACCATTTATATCTTTAATATCGCACTTTGTGGAAAAAAATACTGATTCTAGTGCTCTGCAAAAATTTGGAAACCTTGAAGAATGTTATTTAGCAGATGCTTCATTAAAATCTCCATTTTATTCTTGGCCGGCCAGGAAAATACAACTATAAAGGAAAATAAATTGCATCTGTTATAGACTATATAAAATATAGAGCATATTACATGACAAGGTCATGTGACTGTTTATTAGAGAAGTCTTTTTTTAGTTAGCAGACTGATTTTCAAAACAATAAAAGACCTTGACCTGAACAGATATAATGACTGTCTGTTATTATTAGGTCAGTGATTCCCTCTGTTACCATATGCAAATGTCATTTCAAACCAACATGTGCATAAATTTGCAATAAGTCAGACAGAGCCCAATTTTATTTTACAGATAGGTAATCAAATAAAAAAATCAGTTGCTAAAGATGACTATTGCCTGGAGAACTATATCAAATAACTGAAATCTTCTCCAACACACCTCACCACAGCGACTTCAGATAACAGACATTTTTGTGACTAGAATTATGATTTGGAAGTATGCACAGTTCCAGTTTTCTCATTGCATAGTTTTATACATTTATTCACAGCAAACAGCAAGACCACTGTGAATAACAAGTCTAACATTGCTAAAAGTAATGCAGTCAAAGGGTGATCACAAAAGGGTACCTCAAATTAGTGTACAACAACCCTTTATAAATAACACAACTCATTCTCTGCTAGAAAAGGTAAGCCACTTTTATATAATAAATGCATAGTTATTCAGTACTGTAAATACCACAGCAGAGCTTGAAAGAATAATAAAGGATTTGGTCAAGCTAAAGGAGCAGTTAAAGCCAAAGTCATTGAAATTCTTTGAAAAGGTGAGAATGTATGCAATGAAATTAAATGAATCTATGAGAAAAATATTAATAAAGGTAAATAGCTCTGGTTACTTAACAGGTGAAAGAGAATTGTAAGTCAGTGCAGCCTATAACACAGGCAGGCCATCTGACAAGGCAAATATAGAGAGTGAGATACCTGGCTGTACTGCTTTTAGTCGAATTACATTTGGTCAAAAATGATTTCAGGCAGCCCACTGTACTGAAAGCCCATTTGACAGAAAGCTCATTTGGTCGAATTCCATTTGGTCGAAAATGGAATATAGCCCCTGCCCCATTGCAGTACAACCCTGGAGTGAGAATATAAAGTTAGGGGGTTGGGCAGCACAGCCCCCCACATTTTGCAACTAGTTTTTACTGACGTTATATGTTTCAATGTATTTTTAATGGGTGCACATGTATATAAAAGTGCATGCACGGCAATTATGTGGGGGGCTACGCCACCCACACCCCCTTACTTTATATTCTCACTCCAGAGTCACACTGCAGTGGGGCAGGGGTTATATTCCATTTTCGACCAAATGGAATTTGACCAAATGTGTTTTTAATGAAATGCATTTTTGGTGAAGTGGGCTGCCTGAAATCATTTTTGACCAAATGTAATTCGACTAAAAGCAGTAGACACAGCTGCACATATAGGCATTACAAGCCCCAGACAAAAGGAGATACCAGCACTATACAAATCATTAACAAGTGTTTGTCTGGAATACTATGTCTAAACTTAGAGGCTACAACTCAGAAATGGCATACAGTTGAAGCAAGCCATATAAGGCCATCAAAACAACTGTACTCACAACACCGTAAACTGTATTGTGACAGCCTGGAAATTGGATGTATGCATTTTCCAATCCACATGTAGAAGAATATGTAACATGTTAGAATTTTAACAATTTAAAGAGACAGAGTCCATGGGAAACATCCTGCAGAACATAAAAAGAAAAATAGCTAAAGAGGATGCACCTTTTGAAGGTGAAGGGAAAATAATCAGGTATAACACAATGAGGTGTGTCTTTACAGACAGCCATTATGTGTTTTAAAGAATGTGATCACCAAAGTAGTAAATGACATCACATCAGAAAAGGACAATAGCCACACAAAAGAGAAATCCAAAAATAAAAGCACAGAAATGCTGCAGGTCACTTAACAGTTTGTAACAGAAAAAAAAAATAAAGAAATTGAGCTGGATAATAATTGCAGGCTGACTGATTTTGTGCATTTGTATAAACACCGAAGCTCTAAAATGTGGAACAGGTAAGCATATTCATTAAATGATGCAGTTTTGCACAGCTGCTATTTACACTCATTAATTGTAAACCTCATAAACTGTAACACAAGTTATACTACCAGAAGTAAGAAAAGGCAGCTTACACTTCAAGAACAACAATGTTAAACAAATTGCCAGATAAAATAAGGCATATTTAAGAAACCATCAAGGACAGTGGGTTATAGCCTGCAAAATAAAGACTTTTAAATCTGTGCCTTTTAATTTTGATATGGTTTTGTCAATATAAAAGTGATTCTTTTCTCCTCGCTGATCCTTTCTTGTTTTCTTTTTAGCTGAATTCATCGTATTATTTGCCAATCCCAAATGGATCATGGACTAGAGCACCAGCAATAAGGTCTCCATCACCTATTTGTAGGCTGTCCCCGAGATTATTAGTGTAGCAGGTTGGCAGAGAACACAGGAGCCTCAATGTTAGGTTACTCTCAGAACTGTAAAAAAAAAAAAAAACATATTAACTGAAACAGATTAATTGGGCAGCACTTTTCCACCAGGAAAAATTATACATTTTAGTTGGACCCTAGAAGCAAAATGACCACAACAGCAGCAGAATACTAAAGTACATTTACTAAATCTTTTACAACAAAGTGATTCTAAACTGCATGAAGCAAGGGCTGACCACGCACAAAATGAAAAATAAATTGATGCTGTGAATAACTTGTAACTATATAAGCAGGTATAATATGCTGACAAAAGTCAACAGGATAATGCACTGCAAGTGAATCCATGCCAACATCTCTAAAATTGCAACATGTAAGTTTTTTTTTATGTCTGGCTTAAAAGCATGACCTCCTTTGTCAGAAGCATATGACCATTTGATTAAATTGTGCTTTTGAGATACAAGCATACATTTTGGGGGCTATATCACTTCAGCAAACCTTCACTTCAACGAACAGCATTTCACTGGAAATGCCTTTCATCAAATTCCCCTCGTGGGGGGGCTGCTTGATAGCCATAAAATCCAGATACAGTGGGAGTACCCTCTTTATATTTGAACCATGTCTCAGTAACAAGACAAACATGGACACATTTCAGATGCAAAAGCACCTTTAGATCAGGTAGTTTATTGTTAAGACTCCTGGTATTGAGAAGGGCTATCCTGATGTCCAATTTGTGATTATAATTATTTAATGAATACAATAGCAGAGGTGTTATAAAGTAGTACAGAGGAAGTAAGAACTGCAGCAAGAGGAGTGTTAATTAATGGGGAAGCCAGAAGTAATGGACTGGGGAATAAAAGCTTAGCGAGAGAGTGTGGTCAGTGAGAAGGAGAGAAGTGGGAGTTGGCATGGGCTAAAGGAGTATGATTAGTAGTAATGTTTACCACACAGACACAAGGTACAGGGTTTGCTTCTTGCCTTTGGGAAGGGAAATCAGTTAGGTTTAAAATGTACCAAAAGGGCAGATAACCTAGTAGTCTATGAAACTATGAATCTTTTAGGAAAGTAAATCAAAGGTGGTTGGTAAAGCAATGATGGGAATGTCTGAGGGGTATGATTATTGATAAAGGAGATACATTACACTGGTATGTCAAGATTGATGGCGCACACAGTTTAAAACTAAGTCATCTTTTAGAATTTCAAGAAAAATTTATTAGTTTCATTTTTGATATGTGGCAGAATTGAGTTCCACTGCTTAGTGACATAGACACTTTGTAAGGAATCACATTTATGATTGTTTGATTAGGATACTTGAATGGGTGAAAAGAATGACATCCTTTGTAAAACTTTTTATACAAAGCTTTGGCTTTTCGGTCATTCATTTAATTGCATTATACAGAACAACTCTATGCTCAAGTTTTACTGTGTCACGGGCAAAGCAGTTTGTATTTATCTTCCAAGCTTGAGCTGTGAAGGGCTTACTTCTGGGGTACTGTGTGGAGTAGCTCAGTAAGTCACAAAAACTCTATGACTGGGTTTTATTACAAAGTGTATTACTATATTCGCAAGATCTATGCAGAATAATTAACAATTCTTCTTTTAGAGATAGACCTGCATTTATAACTCATTTATATGAATTAGTATATAATAATCAAAATCGGAAAAACTTAACATCAAAATTATATAAAATTTTAATAAACTATAGAGTTAAAATCAACCAAAAATTTTGGAATCATATTATAAAAGGACATTCAATAAATGTATCCCTGGAAAATAAAACCAAAATACTAAGTTCTATTAAATTGACATCCAACATGCAATTTTGGAGAATTTACACATGGAAATTCCTGCATAGATCTTTTTACACTCCAAATAGATTTAAAAAATGTAGTACTTCTAATAATGTTACATGTTGGAGATGTTTACAAAGTTGTAAAGCAGATTGGATACATGTATTTCATGACTGTATTAAAGTTAAAAAATTTGGGGGAGATGTCAGCAATTTTATACAAGCCATATTTTCAGATACATTTGTAATAAGCAGGTCTTTAATTTTGTTAAATGTTAATGAAAATCTAGAATTAAATAATAGCAATCTTTACTTACTATGGAACATATTAGCAAATGCTAGAAAATGTATTACCAGATAATGGAAGTCAAATCTGGAACCATCATTTAAATAATGTATGTCACTATTGAAAGAATCTGCTTTGATGGAAACCAGAGTAAAAGAACTAAGAATAGCACCAAGACAGTGGAGCAAGAATCCATAGGAAAAAAATACTATCTCTTATTGAGACACTAAACTTGAACTTATTCTCTTCATAAGGATGAAGGGAAAAAGGAACAAATGATCTTCATTAATTGATGTTACTCTGTCTAGACTGGTCAATATAATAATTAATTTTCAGGCCGATTGTAAATATTGTATATAGTTAATAATTCTGTTCTATTTATTAGAAAATGCATTAAGATTATTACACAATGAAATTATTTGAAAAATTAATAAAAATCATTTGAGTAAAAAAAAACTCTATGAGGATCTAATTGTTTTAATTTCTTTTGGTGGTTTGTACTACTCCATCAGCTTCACCATCTGACTGTGGATGGTGAGGACTTAACGTAGTATGGGTGAAACCATACTCAGCAACAAACGGTTAGAAATCACTTGACATAAATTGTGTACCATTGGCAGTAACCAGATCAATACGTAGACCATATCTGAAGAATGTTTTCTTGAATCTGGTTATTTGTTGGTAGAGATGGGTGATACATGGATTAATTCTGTTGTGAGAATAGTGGTCTATAACAATAAGCAAGTTGTTCCCTTTAAACTCACACAAGTAAGCACTTATCTTTTACCAAGGAAGTTGTGGTTACTGTCCAACTGTGGCAAAGCATAAAAAGGAAAGGTGGTGCCATTGTTTTAATATGTCCCATCAACTATCACATACCCCTAACAAACCAATATGCAAAACTGAATTCAGCAGAGCTTCCTACTATGTTCCTGAAAATAAGCAAATATGTATTACTGTCCTTTACATCCCTCCTGGTGACAATACGCATATCCTACATTACATTTCCATCACAATTTCACAAGAAAAGTACTATTAAGTGATGTCAATATCAATTTGTTGACCATGACATCTAATTCCCCTACATCTATAATGAACATAAACTGTTTCACATGACTAATTAATAGCCCCATGCATTATCAAATTCCTTATTAGACTGGATCTTAGTATCACTCCCTAGGAAATTCACCACTGCAGGTACAATGTCAGACCCTCTCTGTAATCATCTCCCAATTTGTACAACCAGGCATCTCACACATCCACTTAAACAGGATGTTTATAAAACAACCTGCAACCTGTCCAAGTTTAACCCAGAAATATTCCTTACTACCTTATCATCTATTAACTTAAACATCCTACAAAAAGATGATGCTGTAAATGAATTCATATGATCATAGGATCATAGGAGGTTACTAGGCTACTGACCCTATGGCCCCTACAGGCCTAGCCAAGTTTTACCCTTATTTCCACTATCAGCACCTATCATACCTGTCCTAGGGTAACATAGGTGGGACCACTGGGTTGAATTTACAGGTAACCATCCAATCATCCAGACTGCATTTGAAGAGGGCCAATAAGGTGCTCTACTTGACATGAAGTAGGAGTCTGTTCCAAAGGTGTGGTAACCTCTGGGAGACAAATCTGTCCCTCCAGCAGGTTCTATTAATGTCACATACCAGGTTAAGGCCATTAGAACAAGTAACCCGTGTACCATTTGACTTATGGATATGCAGCATTTCCAATAAAGCAGGGTCAAAAATTGCCTTATATGGAAGGCAGAGATCACCTTTGAGCTGTCTGTATGAAACAGAATAAAATTGCAATGATCTCAGTTGATTGTCATAGGAAAGATGCTGAAGACCTTTTATTTTCTTTGTGAGGAACCTTTGTGGTCTCTCCAATTGCTGCAGGTGCTTGGGAAGGTACATATCAAAAGGAGCATTGTTCTCAATTATTGGCCTGATGAGGGAGAAGTACATGGAGGTTATAACTTCTTTTTCTTTCTGGAGGGAATGCCCTGACTTATGAGATGAGCAATATAGAAAGCCCTTCTTACAACTGTGGAGACATGGTGATCAAAAGTTAAGGTTGCTGTCAACTTGTGTGCCTAGGTCTCTCACCACTGAGTGCATACCTAGAGTGTAGTTATTGATGTGGTAGTTAGCAGGAGCATCACTCTTACCAAAAGGGATGATATTAAATTTTTTGTATTCAGTTTAAGGCCATGTCTTTGGCACTAGTCATTTGCTTGTGTAAGACCCTCTTCTAGGATGCTGAAATCATTTGGAGATTCTATGACTGCTCCCCAGTTTGCAGTCATCAGCAAACTTTGTCAGCCACAGACCTTTAGTTTTAGCTTGTACTTTGGAGAAATAGATTCCAAACAGTAGAGGTCCCAGGACTGATCCCTGTGGAACACCACTGGTTACATGTCTGCTGTCAGAGTTGGATTCCCCTGTTTTGACTATATGGTTCGATCGGTGAGCCAGTTAGTGACCCATCTAATGATATATGGGTTGATACCTAGCTGGGTGAGTTTGTCAATTATGCCTGAGTGAGTATACTGCCAAAAGCCTTGGCTAAGTCTAAGTAGGCTGCATGCACATATTTCTCCTTCTCAAGGACCTTGGTGACTGTCTCGAAGAAGTCCACCAGGTTTAACAGGCATGATCTCCCTTTGACAAATCCAAATTGAGTAGAATCAAATGTTTTGAGGTTAACAATGTCTTTGTTGATAAGGTCAATGATGAGTCTCTCCATGGCCTTGCAGATAAAGCTAGACAGGCTAATAGGTCTATAGTTACCTGGGTCAGTGGAAGTACCACCTTTGTACAAGGGGATAACGGTGGCCTTTTTCCATTCAACTGGAATAAAGCCAGTGCTTACACTATGACTGTAAAGAGTACCCCATGGCACTGCTAATTCATGCTTGAGCCCATGGTGGACACAGCCTGGGATGTTATCAGGTACCATGGATACTGCATTTTTGACCTTAGAGAGGGCATTCACGATCTTCTATTTAGAGATACGGGGTTGAGGACAGGTAGTAGGGATGTCTTGGGGTAAGTGTGGCAGGGAAAGGGGAGTGAAGTTTTCACAGAACCTGTCAGCTAACAGGTTATCAATGTCCACATGCTTGGTATATGGTATATGTGATATCATTAATTACCAGTTCTGCACAAATCTGAGCCTTTCCTTTTAGGTTATGGATGTAACTAAAGAACACCTTATGATTGTTAGTTGTGGAAGCTAATTTGGATTCATAATTAGCTTTGGAGGACTTCACAAGGTGTCTTATTTGCTTGTTTAAGCTAAGGAGGGACTGTTTCCAGTTTAGGGCTTGCTCCCTCTTACTCTTAGACAGTAATTTCTTCCTGTTATTGTAAAACCTGTTAATGGCAGTTGTCCACCAGACAGGTTTGCTCTTCCTTGAGGAGCTTGTTTTGGTCCTATCAAGTACGGCCGAGTCAATGCAGTTGTTCAGGTGTTTGCATAAAGCATTTGTGTAGAACTCAGCATAGTTGCCAGTTCCATCTGAGGGAGGAGGTGCAGTGAAGAGGTCATAATCTGCTTTGGAGAAGTTTTTCAGTTTAGTTTGTGCTAGTTGGAGGGTTAGGTGTGATGGTAACTTTGAATGAGAATGACTTATGGTCAGATCTCACCAAAGAAGACCTCACAATGGGGGTGCTACAGTGGTCCCCTATATTGGTAAGCACTAGATCCAGGATGTTGGCACCCCCTTTGGGGGTGTCTACTAGCTGGTCCAGGGCACTGGAGTTAAGGAAGTCAAGGAACCTTTGGGCAAGTGAGTTTCCACATGAGTAATTTCCCCAGTCAATGGATAGGTAGTTAAAGTCACCCAAAGCCATGCTGCTTGGATGTATCTTTATTTTTATTTTTTTTATTTATTTTACATTTGTTTACCAGGGAAGTCTGACTGGGCAAGGGTTTGCCCATTTTCAGCGGAGGCCCGTGGAGAAAAGCTCCATACAACATGCCAAAACACATGACAAATATCCTACTACCGAATGCAAAAGCACAGAATGAAGTATACAAACTGGTTAATACATGATGGTCCTTATAATAGAAATTACTAGTACATGACTCTTATTCTACTACAAAATGCAAAAACAAGACACAGAATGTTCTATACAAACTGGCTAATACAGAACACCCTTATGAATGCAAATTTCAAAGTACCAAGTTCAGCATGTCAGTCAAGGAAGAAAGTGGTATAACAGTCTAGAAGGAAACTTAATAGTTACAACAAAAGATTATTAGTTAAGATAGCATTATTAAGTTGAGAGACTTGATGCAAGATTCTATAACATGGGTAGATTTTATATTACAAAAGAGAAAGAAGGAAAATTATTTGAGTATTGAAGTTTTGGAGGTCCTTATAATAGAACATGTGGAGGATAATATGCCTACAGTTGTCTTATAGGAGTTATCCTGGGTCAGATAGTAGGTCCAAATAGGAAGAGTGAGTGTCCTGATAAATGGGGGGGGGGGGTCCTGCAGCTGCCAATGACTTGAATAGGTATCCTACCAACAGTTAATTGCACCTGAAGTATCTCCAGGGAATCATGCTATCTAACCAATCTGGAGGTGTATTTATCTTTAATGAATATTGATACACCACCTCCTTTAGTTTTCACGCCTTCAGTTTGTGGTCTGAACGTGTGGAAGGAGGTATAGCGCAATATGGCTGGGGTACTCAGTACAATTCAGTACAGTTTTCCTAAAAATCCTTAATAGCCGTGCAACTCCTAAAAGTTGAAAACTTCAGAATGTTCTGCAACTGTACTGAAAAGCAAATAACTGAAGAGAAAAACTATACTATAACAACAGTCAGAACAATAGTAAACACAACTCTAAAAAATTTTGATCAGACATTAAAGAAATCTTACATCCAAACCCTCAGTAATTATAAATAGGTCAAAAACAGTCACACATTATCCCTCTATAGAAAGGAGGAAATTCAACAGACATCACTAACTTCAAACCTACAGTAATCATATCTATCTCAGCCCACCCCTATGGTTCGATGATGGTAGATCATGATCATCTTAAATTTGACCTGCATATACAAAATTGCAGAACCCACCACTGTATAGCACTAAAAAGTCTAAATTGGTTAGAACTACACCATCAGCTAACATATACACAGCTTTTTACCACCTATAAAATTATTCAGCATTCATCTGCACTAAATACCATTCTACACAACTGTGTTCCTACTCAGTCATTATGATTCAGTGACCAAAAACTCCTCCCTGTCCACAGATCTATCAAATATTCTGGGCATGATCTGTACTCATACCATGTTGCTAAGTCCTGGAACTTCTTACCTGCCTTACCTGTATCCATTAGGTTAATACCCTCCCTCCAGACTTTTAGAACCATTCTGAAAGACCTCCTAGCCAAAATCTGTCTCTGCTCTTGCTCATCCTCAGGATAAACTATATCTCTAAATGTGAACAAGTACCTGTTCATACCTTACACCTTACTCTCCCTTCTTCATTCATTTCCTTACTTCAATCAAATTCTCTATCGACTCTCTGTCTAAATATACCATAACCTTGTTTTTCCCCCACTTCATATTGCAATTTCTGTTTGCATTATGCTAATTTATGTTTAATTTCTGTTAACTGGCTAAAATTTCCCAAAATATTAAATAATTTTCATATAAGTTGTATCTATTCTTAAACAATGTTTTCACATTAGGTCTTATTTGGTATCATTTTAAATTGTTGATGTTTTTGCATTGCTTTTGAATTGTAAAATTATTGTTCTTAAAATGGTTTTGTAATACTTTGGTGTTTTTCTCCCTGGGCCTTCACTGAAAGTGGACACCTACCCAGTCAAACTTTCCCCATAATCAAATGGTAATCAATCAACAAATAAATAAACTGTGTTGGCAAAAGTGGATTACATCTCTGTGATGATTTATTCTCAATATACAACTAACTAAATTAGCCAACCTCAAGCTCTCAGCTTCCATTATTGAATGGTTCTCCTGTTATCGCACAGAGTGCAGTCTGTCAGATGGCACTCCTCCTAATCCTGTTCTTTCCCATCCATACTGCTGGTGTCCTCCAGGGCTCCATCCTTGGTCCCCTTTTATTCAACGTTTTCACTAATGACCCACATACATCCTGCTGGGACTCATCTCTTACTCAGTATACAGATGATTCTATGCTCATCTCCTCCTCTGAAAGCATCTCTCAACTTCACACACTCATATAGAACTTTTTTCTCTCTGTAGAAAAATGGATCACTGAAAATCAACTTATTTTAAATCCTAAAAAGGTTAGTCTACTAGTCTTTCTTCCAAAATCACTCTCACACCTCAAACCACCTTTACCATCTCATCAATAGATAAAACTATCATAAATGTAGAATCCCACACAAAACTCCTTGGTGTCATAATAGATGACCAATATAAATTTGACCTCCAGGTTCAACAATCCATAAAAAAAAGAAACAGTTTCAAAAAAGAACTAAAGAATTCTCTAACTCTTCGATATGCCCTTGTCAGGACCCCACGTAAACCCACACCGCCTACTTTGCTCATAAAATCTGGCTCTATTACAATTTATTTTGCTACGTGATAACACCTTCATTATGTTATGTCTTAAAACAACATACCCTAATTTCTTAACAATATAACATGTATAAAGTTATATCTCATTGTAGGTTTATTATATGTAACTTTGTTTTGTTTAAAAATGTTCTTATGCCTCAGATTTGTTACCAGATATATTTTGATTTCTCTCTCTCTCATTGTTTAAATTTATTTTGTTTATTTTACATAATGTATATTCTTCTTCTTTTTGTATTTGGAGCTTTTCTCCTCAGGTCTCCACTGAAAATGGGTTTTAGTTCAGTTGGACCAACCCGGTTAACAAATGTCAAATAAATAAACAAATAAATAAAAGTGACACTTTGACACAAGACTGATAATGCATTGATTTAAGTTTGGCCACCACACTGACATTTTGGCTCTTTCTCAGACTCTAATGACTCTCATGTATCTACTGCTCATTGAAATAGGGGTACTATTATTCTGTTTTGATAATACAAGTCATCATGCTCTGAAAACTGAGACCTGATTGTGTTGCACTTACACAAGAGCTCCAATGATCTGACCATCTGTTTCACACATTTTGGATAACAGCTTGCAACTCTTGATTGTTTTTGGTAACCTACCTAAGCTTCGATAGTCTTCGAGCAGTTACAGGTCTTGTTATCATTATACTTTGCACATAGGCAGTGGCTCCTTCTTTGGTATTTAAAAATGGCTGATTACATATAGGATTTCTGGTTAATACATCTGCAACAACTAATTGTTTTCCAGCAAATGGATTGATTTACCATTGAACCTTCTTAGTCTCATTAACAATCTTTGACACATTGTCTAAAGTATATGAATGGATGAGTAGAACTAGTAGTCTGTGGGCAGCCTGGAGGTGGAAGTTTGCAATTCCTTATCAAAATCTGGTGAATTTCTCATATTCCCACACACAGAACAGTAGCTAGCTCACCTGCAACCCTGTACAGTTCCATAAAAAAAGGCTTTCTTGTAGCTAAAGGCTCAAAAAAAGAACAGCTATCCCCACTCTAAAACTGTAGCTAGCTGCTTGTTACAAAATGTAACAAGCACCTTGCTACAGTCAATTTACTACATACAGAGTGCTTCAGAGTTTCAGCCGTGACTCGACTGCAAGCCCTGTTTCTTAAGTTCAGAAATAACTTCTTATTCTGTATGCCCCCGACAGTTTGTGCTAGAAAAAAGATTTGGAACAAAGTTGCCCAAATAGTTAATAATGTCTAGATTTTGTCTTAAATCAGTTACAGGTTCATAGGTGTGTACTAGGCCAATGGCCCTGGAGCCTTTACAAGCCTAGCCGATAGAAGTGCCCTGGCATTATGCCACCATTAGTTCCCAGTGCCTCTATCAAATAGAGCTACTGGAGTGATGGTGATGGATCTTGTAACTATGCTATTGCTCTGACCTTGCTTAATGTTGATCTGATACTACCAGCACTTATATGTGTACAAAGTACAGATGCTCTGCCTTACTGAAGCAATATTTGTCTTGTTTAGCTTTAAAGCAGAACTTCTATTGATCTGCAGTATTGTATAACTTCAAATCATGCATTTCTTTATCTGGACAATATACAAGGATGTCTTCCGTAACAATAACAACATCAAGTCTGTAGAGCAAATGAGTCATTTCATGCTGAAAGATTTCATATGCTGCAGTTATATCTAATGGCAGCCTTATATGGGGTTTAAGCTTTTGATGTTCTTTATCTAAAGGTATTTTGCCAGAATCCTCTGGAAGCATCAAGTATGGAATACACATTAGGGTTTACCTTTGAAAACTTGAAATGCACATTGTCGAAAGACAATTGTGCGGAAGTATGTTTTCAAGTTTTCAGATACCTGAATAGAAATGCAGCGAATGTGCAATGAGCGAATGCACATTGACATTCGCTAATTGCAAATTCGGCATTGTGGGTGCGAAGTGCACTACAGTGGGGATCAGGAAATGGACCTTTTCCCCACTGTAGTCCGACCTCGGAGTTAGAGTAATAAAGTAGGGGGGTGTGGGGGTGCAGGAGGGCTTGTCCCCCTGCATTATGATCTGTATTCATAATTGTAGTTTGAAAATCAACTAATCTGGTTTTCGATTTGCTGATTTTCGAACATCGGTGCAGTTCGGAATGACGGTTTTCATCATTCCGGTTCACACAAAGGGCTGTTCGGCAGGTTGATTTTCAACCTTTCAAAGGTAAACCCACTTTAGCATTGACAAGCTTTAGTGGTACTGTATGTCTTTAGTTAGGTAACATGAACCTTTCACACACAACTGCATCACTATGTTTTTTTAAATCAGCACACATTCATAACTGTCCATTCCTTTCAATCACTGAGACCATAGCAGCATGCTACTCATTTGGTTGAGTTACACTTTCAGTTGTGTCAAAGCTTTACATTTATTTTAGTCCTACCTCTAGTAGGAACAACGAAGGAAATGGTACCCTCCTGGATATACCTCTCAGCTGTCCTTGATTTTCAGGGACATCACTGATTTTGGCTCAAATTTTGCTCTGTTCCTGCTAATCCCTCCTAAAACTGGCACTTTATGGAGAAATGGTGATGGATTACATTTAACAAAAATAATTAGAGTTATAGACTTATTTTGCTTCATAAAATGCATGTTAATTCACATTCTTAGTATCAATGCCCTCAGCATGTCCCCAGCCTCTGTTCTGGATCAAGTACAAGGCACCTACAAGTGTGTACCATCCTCCCAGGATGGGCTCACTCATCCTTCCTTTATCAGCACCTCAGATGCCAGAACCGCTAATCAAACCTGGGTTGCCTGAGCTGCGGTTAGGGCTTCATCACTCTGTGCCATGGCACTGGCTGAAAAAGAATGTGACAATCTAATGTTGCTCAATATCACATATGCAGGAGTATATTAAGATGATCTGATATCGCAACCAGATTATGTGTTAGATTAAATGAAAATTTCCAACACCTACCGGGCAATAGATGCTTTATAATGATAACCTTATGTGCTTCCTGCTGCCTATCCAGTGTCACTACACCTAAAAATGAATCCCTCTTGTATACAAAAGAGCAACTGGATGACAAATTACAATGCTTTAGTTAAGTAGTAAGGGGAGAGTCAGTAGGGCACTTGTGTGAGCTGAATGCTGAAATGTGAATGTCAGCAGATTAGTCCAACACACTAATGGACAGAGATGGTGTTTATGTCAGCTGCTAGTGACCTTAACATGTATAGCATCCCTGCTTCATCTCTAGCAACTAACCTCATTAGCTCTTCTACTGACTCATTAGTTCCTTTCATATCTTCACCTGAGTTGCAGTCAGGGGTCCATCTCCCTGTGTCACAGAGATAGGCATTGCTTAAGTGCACTCTACCAAGTACTCTGGTCCTCTATAATTATAACGAATGCCTGACAGGCTACCCTCTAGGATGCTGCATCACAGTGGCTTAGTGGTAAGGTCTCTGCCTCACAGCTCCAGGATATGGGATTTGATTATGACCACCATTCACTGAGTAGGACTTTTCATGTTGTCCCCATGTCTATTTGGGTTTTCTCTGGATACTTCAGTTTCGTTCCAACTTCTTAAACCATGCTTTCTGATTGGCTACATTAAATTGTCCTTATATATGCTGTATATTTCCTTGTCCTTGTGGTCTGGGCCATAGTTAAAGAGGGCCTGATGACCAATTCATTCACCTGGTTATCAAATAAATAAATTAAATTAACAATTATAGAATTTGCTGTAATGGTATGAAGTCCTTTTCCTTCCTCAAGACAAATACATTGACTGTCACCTGCATAAAACATCCCCCTGTCCGGCCCTCAAGCAAAGGGCTGCATCTGAAGCCCAAGATGACTGTGTCATAGGTTGGCACCGTGTCAAATCTTAGATATTAACTAAATTAGTGCTACTTGCTGAGAACAGAGCAACAGCAATTTGCCACCTCTGGTGGCATCCAGGAATAAACCCAGAATATGGCCCAGCCAACCCGTTAGATTAGCAGCTCAGGTTTTTGACAAAGCTGTCAGGTGAGAATGGGTATGCTAATCCTGGGAACAGAGAGAGACAGGGCAGGATACATATAAGCCAAAGAGGAGAGAGAGCATAATGATGCTTGTCCTGCGTAGAGACTTTTGGCTCACCAAGCCACCACCTTGCAGTAGCCCTCATTAACAATTATACAGATCACAAGCACTCAGACAGGCAAGAATGGAACAAGACATGTTTACTGATAGTCTGTTTACAGTTACTCTAGTTTGTCCTTTACCAAGTGGATTTATCACAGTTCATGTTGTGCATGAGTGATAAGGTGGAGTGTAGGGGATGCAGTACTCATATTATGCTTCATTGCAAGAAAAGATCAAATATCACAGCTCATGCAAAGAGCTATGAGAATGAATGTGTGCCTGTGTGTGTTAGGGAGCAGCTTAATTGTAAATGCCACACTTTGAACCACTAGTAAATACTTCAAGCAAAACTATTCTCCCCAGGCCTCTGCTGAAAATGGACATGTATCCAGTTGGACTATCCCGTTCAACAAATGTAAAATAAATAAAAATAAATAAATATGCAATAACAAAGTTTACTGGAGCTTTGAAGACGTTTTCAAGCCCTACACTCTTTAGCAAAAACATTTTTGCAGGCTATGGTAAAACTAGCAGAAGATGTGCATAAAATCATAGAGGAATGCAAAAGAAATAATAAATTCTTACTCAGAATTCTCAGGCTTAGCATTTTCCTCTCCTTCTTTGTAGACAGGACGCAGGAGTACTGATGTGAACATCCACAGCACCAAACAGAAGATCATATGTTGTTTCATAATACGGACTTAGCAGTACAAACTTACCAAAGTAATTCTGTAAAACAAGAAGCCAAAACAAAAGGAAAGAAAGAAAAATCAATCTGCTTGAATATGCTCAAGAAAAAGTTGACTGTTGGCACTCTAACAACTGAGATGGTGCTTTATGAATGTTTTATCCCAGTTTTGTTTAACACACTAAATTAATCATTAATTTTTATTGATCAGCACTGAAGTGGAGAGTCAGCATTAGAAAGTCACATCAGCCATCCCAGAAATGTCTGGCACCAGCATATTGCTACCTAACTGTGTTTGACACTTGTTTCTTTAGTCTGAAAATAGATACAAGTGAGGGGGATAGATGTGTGTTTCTGGGAGTGACAAAGGAACAGATGCCTTGATAATTCATCTCCTCATTTCATGGTCATTTTTCTTGTTTGCATAAATGCTGCAATCAAAGTCACTGAACCTGGTTATCCTCGTGTATTGTTATTTCATTCACCACAGTACTGAAACTGGGTTTCTCAGTGGAAGTTTGGATTTCCATTCATTTTCTTTTACAGGGTGGTCAGCTGGACTATAATGGCCCCTTTCATTTACAACCTGGAAGCAAACAAAAATAGAAAATTAAAAACACAGTGATTCAAAATAGTATTAGGCACAGCTTAAGATAATAATGCATCATATTGGGTGAAATTCATAAATATGCACTGCTCTGCAGTGCAAGCTATCAGTGGTAAGGAGTCAGATGAGTCCTTTGCCAAGACTTTCACTGGAATGTTGTAGAAGTAAGTGAAGTAAAGCTTCACAGACAACAAATTCTGATTACACAGAACTATACAGTGAGGACAATGAACCACAAGGACTGAAAAAAGAACCATTGCAAGTGATAGGGTACAAGACAATGCCACTGCATATGTAACAGTGAATGTTGTAAAGGAGTATTATGTGCATGTTCACAGATGTGCATTGGGCAACACCGTCCATATTGAATCTGTGGCTTTAGAACTACAACATTAGAAAAAAAAGTCCTGCAGAATGCTAGATGAACATGAACATGGTAAAATGCACATCTAAAGAAACATATATTACGTACACAAAGATGCAAAACTGTCATAAAGTAAGACACACACCACTTATAGCAAGATTATTCCTACAGCAGCACCATCCTTGACTACATAATAAAACATGATTCAGGTACTTTCATGCAGACTCCAGATGCACACAGTAAATTTATAGCTGTCAGATGAGACTGTAAGCTATCAGTATAAAGCCGTATATAATATAATATAGTCTAAGAGAATAATACTAAAAACATTGACCACAAAAGATAAAAAAAAAAAAAAAAAAAAAAAGGTTGATACCCTAATGTACATGTTAATTTTTTATATATATATATCCTATCAAAATACTGAAAATAAAAAACAATTTACTATTTTTTTTTCTACCTCCCCTCACCTGGCTGCTGTGCGTCCTGCTCCTGTTGCTGGATTCACACTGTGTTCCAGTTTTGTCCCTGCAACAATTTACCTACCTGCACCCTTCTGGAAACCTTGGAACACTAAGGCACCTAAGAAAACTCCTAACATCTCCCAGAAAAGTTTGACCTATAAAAGGCATTGAAACACTGTGTTCCAGTTTTGTCCCTGCAACAATTTACCTACCTGCACCCTTCTGGAAACCTCGGAACACTAATGCACCTAAGAAAACCCCTAACATCTCTCAGAAAAGTTTGACCTATAAAAGGCATTGAAACACTGTGTTCCAGTTTTGTCCCTGCAACAATTTACCTACCTGCACCTTTCTGGAAACATCGGAAAACTAAGGCACCTAAGAAAACCCCTAACATCTCCCAGAAAAGTTTGACCTATAAAAGGCATTGAAACACTGTGTTACAGTTTTGTCTCTGCAACAATTTACCTACCTGCACCCTTCTGGAAACCTCGGAACACTAAGGCACCTAAGAAAACCCCTAACATCTCCCAGAAAAGTTTGACCTATAAAAGGCATTGAAAGTATGTATCGATACTGACTCTATGTAACTACATGTAATTTACATTCTTCTATATAAAGTTCTTAAATTATCTAGTCTTGGCCAACTAAACAGGCAGGCTAGCCAGCAGCCTTACCCACCCCCCACTGTGTTCTACTTATCTTCCATAGTCTTACCCCTCGCAATACTTACCCTTTCCTAATTCCCTTCCTCGTCCCCATCTCCTCTAAGACAAAACCATTGCCATGCCACGAATGGCCACCAGGTGGCGCTATACAAATTAACTCTGTAAAGTAACATTTTCCTGAGCTGTAATCTCCTACCTCATTTCAGTAACCTTTCCTAATTACTAGCCTCTGCCCTGTTATTTCCTACCCCACTTCTGTAAGCTTCCTGAAACAAACCCCCAGTCACTCAGTTCTCAGTCTCTCCTTGCACTTGTCCTCCACCTTTCTTCTTTTCCCCAGGCACTCTGCTATCAGCAACTACCAGTCTTGTATCCTGACTCTCTTCCTTCCTACCTCTGCATTCTGTCCACCTTTTTCTAACCACCAGACTTACCTGTTGTGTTTCACTCACTTTGCTGATTGTCTTCCTCCACAGTCTGCTCTATTGTCTCTGCCCGATCCGTTCGCCCTTCGGGCTCACTCCACTCCCCTACCCTACCCCCAATTCCCACACACCCCCAGTGGTCCTACTTTTATAACACCACAAACCACACCCCTACTCAACTGACACCAATTACACAACCACAATTACAACACCCCTCCCCTTCATCTCACCTCATCTTTCAATTACAACACTATCATCCACCTTTAACTCACTAATTACATAACCACAATTACAACACCCCTTCCCTTCATCTCACCTCACCTTTCAATTACAACACTATCATCCACCTTTAACTCACTCCAACGTACTATACTTCTCAAACTCTATCTGACCAACCATTCTTCATTCTCTATCTTTTACCTCACATCCCAACAATGAATATAACATTGTATCCATCTCAAAACCAATCTTTATTCTTCCTTTTACTCTTAACTCCTCTTATTACATCCTATTTCCTAACCTACTATGAACAACCCATACACTCCTTCTCTTTACTTCCCTCTTTTCAAACCTCATCTCCTATCTCACCATCTCCTGTTACATTCCAAAATACCATCTACACTTCCAATTACTCCCCAGCTAAATATCACAGACTAACTCATATAAAATTTTATAACCTGAAAACAAAAAAAAAACTTGCCTACTACTTTGTCTTAGACCTTAAACCCAAAGATCATACACTGCACAACATACTTTTAGATGGAGATATTCATCCAAACCGTGGCCCACATCACACCCAGACCTTAACTACTGAAAACAATGACAACCCTGTCAATGACATACCTGCAACCAGATCTACCAACTCTCTAACCATAGCTCATCTGAATATACGTAGTATTTGCAACAAAATTGCACAACTACATGCACTCCTTGATGTCAACCAATTTGACATCCTATGCCTATCTGAAACATGGCTAAAACCCACTATTAAAGACTGTGAAATTACCCCACCAGGCTATAATATAATTAGACTAGACCGCACAACAAAAGGGGGAGGAGGTGTTGCTATTCTTTACAAAACTCACCTACAAATCAGCACCATTAACTTGTACCTCCCCATAAACAATAATGCCAAACTTATATGCTCTAAACTACAAATAAACAAAAGTAAAGCCATCTATATTATTTGTACATATCTCCCCCCAGGAAATAATATTAACACCCTCGAGAACATTCTCAACTGGCTTGCATCCACTGTCCCACAAGAAACAATAATACTTGGTGACCTAAATATTGATTGGAATCATTGCAACCAGTCAAACCCCACTTCCCATATTAATCTCCATGGCTTCTCTCAACTTATCTCAGGCCCGACCAGAATCAACAAAAGCAACAATAAATACTCCATTTTGGACTGGATACTTACTAATACTCCCCAACAAACCTACTCCTCAGGCACCCTACCAGATGATCTAAGCGACCACATGTTAACTTATATTATATGAAAAAAATCTATCATCACTTTTCCTACCTCTTTCCGTACATTACGCTAAAAAAAAATTTAACTCAGAACTCTTTCTCACACAACTACATCACTGTAACTGGACTCCTCTAAAGTCACTACCTCTCAATGATGCTGTACAATACTTCAACTCCACATTCTTATCTATTTTAGATCAGCATGCACCCATACGCAAGATTAGAATCAAAACCAAACCTGCCCCCTGGATAAGCAACAATACTAGGCAACTTATCATAACCAGAAACAAAAACTGGGCAAAATGGCGTACTTCCAAAAAACAAGCTGACCATCAAACCTTTCGTGAATGTAGGAACAAAACAAAAAAATCCATACTATCTGATAAACAGAACTACTACCTTCATCTACAACAAATATCCAATAAGGAACCTAAAAAATTTTGGTCCGCCATTAATAAGCTACTATCCCCAGGCCAATCAATCACACCCAACCCACAGGACTCTAACCCCGATAACCCTATACAAATAGCTAGTTCCTTTAATTCCTACTTCACAAATACTATACAAAACCTGGCTAGTCACCTATCTCCTGACACCTCAAATTTACACTCCTTCTCTGTTAATACACCACCCTCATTTCACTTCCATCCAATCCCTACATCATATATTTCTTCACTACTTCAAAAACTAAAACCCGCCTCACCCTCTGAAGACAAACTCCCTGCTGAGTTTCTGCAAATAGGAACCAAAGCTGTAGCTTATCCTATCTCTATTTTGATAAATAGATCCATCAATGAAGGAACTGTCCCTGATATCTGGAAAATATCCCACATTGTCCCACTACACAAAGGAGGAAACTCTTTTGATCTATCTAATTATCGTCCCATTGCTTTATTATCTCCTATTGCCAAAATCTTAGAAGAATGTATCCATAAACAACTCCTAAATCATCTTCTCCAAAACAACCTACTTGCTAGCTGTCAACATGGCTTCAGACCTTCCCACAGTACCAGCACTACTCTGCTCTCCTTCACAAACACCATCAACACTAACCGCAACTTAAACAATCTTTCTTCTGCACTATTCATTGACCTATCTAAAGCCTTTGATATGGTAAATCACAAAATGCTCCTCCTTATTCTCAATTATCTATCACTGGATCCTAACAGCTTAACTTGGTTTCAATCTTACCTCGAAAACCGTTAACAAGCAGTAGTCTGGAAAAACTCAATATCTGACCACCTTCCTATTTCCCTAGGTGTTCCACAAGGCTCTATCTTAGGTCCACTTCTTTTTTCCATTTTTATCAATGACCTTCAATCAGCTATCCCTTTTTCTAACTGTATACAATATGCAGATGACTCCACTATTATCTGCACAGCTACCTCTTATGCTGAACTTCAGTCTCTTACACAAAAAGCCTTTAACACAGTTGAACATTGGTTTTCCCAATGCTGCCTCCTACTCATCCCTAAGAAAACAAAACTTCTACTCTTCTCCCCAACACGTAACCAAATCCCCCTATATTTCTCAATCACTTCAAACAACAATACTAGTATTTCCCCTGAAACCGCCACAAAACTTCTAGGAATTACAATAGATAATAAACTCAATTTTGAGAATCACATTAACTCTACTATAAAAAGTGTAAACAAAAAAAATAGGAACCCTATATAGAATTAAACCATTTCTTACCCCAGCTACTAGAATTACCCTAGTCAGGACCCATCTAATCTCTACTTTACTCTATGCATGTCCTATTTATACCAACCTGTCAAAAAAAAACATTAATAAACTAGTTACATCCTACAACAACATTGCTAGATTTGCTACCGGATCTCCTTTTAGAACCCACCACTGCATTAATCTAAGACAATTTGGCTGGCTCGAACTTCCTAATCAGATTAAACTTCAACAACTACTAATAGCTCACAAAACCCTGTACCAACCCACCAAAACTCCAATACTCACCAGCCTTATTACCCCTTATTATAACCTGAAACATCTACGCTCCTCTAACAAACTTCTGATCAACATTACTACACCTAATAACTCTGCAGGAGATGGCTTATTCTCCAACTCAGTTGGGAAACACTGGAACACATTACCCGCTGATATCACATCCCTGACTTCTCTTCCTATTTTCAAGAAGAATCTCAAATTGTACCTTAATAAAAAATGGCTCTGCCCCTGTATTAACCCTGACTAGCTTGCCCTTCTGTCTCCTATCTTCCTTTCCTTCCCCCCTTTCTCTAACCAATAACCCAATAAATGTTTTCTAAAGTTCCACAGCTCCTCTTTAAGACAGGAAACTTACCCTTTGAACAAGTACTCAAAGCTTCCTTTCTTTCCTCTCTTCTTAGGTGTATGTTTTGCCTCCCCTTCATAAAAGTAACTTTTTTAGCCCTATGAAAATAATCTAATCCTCTACTCATCCTATTATATCTCCGATACCTTTCCTATCTTTACCCCACCTCTTTCTCGCTTTATCCTTTCTTTTATTCTAAGCTACCTTGAAAATATTGTTCTTCTACTCATCTCAAAAAAAAATGTACATATTTTATCTTTTTTAGTTTTTTTTTTCTGTTTTACTGATTTGACTGTCTTAACTTTTATGTAGACTGATTTTTTACTATGTATTAAAACTTGGAGCTTTTTTCCCCGGGCCTCTACTGAAAATGGACATATATCCAGTTAGACTAGCCCGGTCAACAAATGTAAAATAAAAATAAAAATAAATAAATAAAAGATTGACAAATAATGTCAGTTCTAGAATTGCTAACAATTTACATACCCAAACGCCTTTTTTTCACTGTCCAACTGTTTGTTTTGTTTGATAAACCCAAACGGGTATGTTGAAGCACACACATGTTCTTTCACTGCTAACTAGACTTCCTGGTTCTGCTAACTTTCTTAAAGGCAAATTACAAAGTGCATTTGCAGCACTGACGTTTGTCCTGAAGCTGCCGTATGACATCTGCAGCACAAGGTTTTACATTTTTGCAGGGATGCAAGCCCCCCTGCACCCACCACATTCCCTGCAAATGATATATTCCAACTCTGAGATCACACTACAGTGAGGAAGAGGGTAAATTTTCCTATCCCCACTGTTGTGCGATCTGTCATCAGAACATCGAATGCACATTAGAGAATGTACACTACCATTCGCTAATGTGCATTTGTACATATGCAGAGCAACATTATGGAAACTCGAAAAGATGCATTCATCCTTTCCAGTTTCACATGTCTTTCCACATTTTGATGGTAAACTATATATATATATATATATATATATATATATATATATATATATATATATATATATATACACATATACAAAATCTCTGAGATAGCAAAATCGCCAATTTAAGGGCATACTCTTCAGCTCCAGGAATTGTTGATCTTGCTCACCTGTTGACCATCTGTTTTGTCAACAAAACAAATGTCGGCATTTGGGAGTTTTGATTATAAAAAGTGTATACATATATACTTTGACTTCTATTGCCTTTTTCTGATTCCAATGTAACCACAGCAAAAAAGAAGGAAAGAAAATACTGCCCTCCAAAAGACAACATCAGAAGCTGCTGTAATAAATGAGAAGAACCAAAGGCACTGCTGAGCACCAAAAACCAGGACATATAATGAATGGTGGAAGCATGAAGACTTTATTAAATAAAGGTTAAGAATAAAAAATAATAATACATAAAATGCATTAACTGGATCACTACGTTGTTTGTCCTCAAATATCGGACTTCCTTAGATGCACTAACACAAATCAACCCAGTACCTTAAATAAATAAATATTCTCTCCAAAAATCACCTATCGTGATGCAAAATTGTAAATGGAAATTAATGAATTTTTGGAAAAGGCTGCAGAATCTGGAATTATCTCTGATAAAACCAAAACTCATTTGACGGTTAAGGATCCTACGAAACAACAACTTTAACTACTTCCTAAGATTCATAAGTCCATTGATCAGCCACCAGGCAGACCGATTGTATCTGGCATTGGGTCACTCACTGAACCCTTGTCTGTTTTTCTAACTGAAAAATTGAAACCACTGTTAACATGTGTTAGAGCAAGAATCAAGGACACGACTGAATTTTTGCAGATAGTCTCCGAGTCTCAATTGGACCCTGAATGGCTTATGTGTACCCTTGATGTATCCTCGCTTTATACCAGCATCCCTCATTGGGTGGGTATTAATGCCTTGGAATACTGGCTAAATAAAACCAATTTATACCCCCCAGGGATGAACACCTTATTGTTGTGTATGGCTGAACACATTCTAACTAAAAATGTTTTTTATTTCCAACAAAACTGCTATTGGCAACTACAGGGTACGGCTATGGGTGCATCCTTTGCACCCATTTATGCTGATCTTTTTATGGGCTACATGGAAGATATGATTCTATATGACCCTTTGCAAAACATATATCTACCTGAGATTGATATATGGAGAAGATACCTGGACGACTGTTGGCTTATATGGAAAGGAGGTGAGGAATACCTCCAGGAATTTATTCAACATTTGAATGGGAACATCTGGGGTATCGAATTCACTGTGGAATATAATAGGAGTGCAATCAGTTATTTGGATGTCAATTTAATTCGACAGGAGGATAACACTCTTAGAACATCCGTACACAGAAAATTCTCACAATATAATACCCTTCTACATGCTGATAGTTTTCATCCGAAACATATTATTCAGAACATACCGAAATCACAGTTTGTGCGGATGAAAAGGATTTGTTCCTCAGTGGATGATCTTCAGAGTCATCAAATGGATCTAACCAAGAGATTTTTGTCCAGAGGTTATTCCACTCGTACTATTGAGTCAGCAGTCCAATTTAGTAATGCTAAATCCAGGGATTCTCTTCTCCAATACAATACTAAAACTCATAATGAGGAATCAGATGTATGTAGATTTGTCACCACTTATGGCAGGAATAGTGCCAATTTAGTAAATATTATTAATACTCATTGGAATATATTGAATTCTCATCCATTGTTGGAAGATTATCTCGAGAACGATGTTATTTTTCCTATAGGAAAGGCAAAACTTTAGGGAATTTATTTTCACACTATAAAAAACAGGGTCATGGATCACACTCCAACTCAAAGAACACTTACTGGAGATAAACTTTCAGGCATTTATCCATGTGGACATTGCAGTTTTGTAACTATATTTTCAAAACTACTTCTTTCACTAGTAGGAACACTGGACAAATATACGACATACAGTTTTTGGTAACTGCAGTTCAGACTGGATTATTTATCTTGCCACATGTACATGTCATGCATTTTATATTGGCCAAACGTCTAGACAGTTTCGTGTCAGGATCTCTGAACACCTTGGTGACATTAGAAACAGAAGATTAACTAATGCACTATATAGACATGTTATCAAACATCCCACTGCCAAATTTACATTCACCATCATTGATCATATCATAGGAATCGATCTTTTAAAACAGGTTGGCATGATATCCTAAATACCAAAGAAAAAGGTGGATCATTAAACTTGGGGGCTTTTCCTCCTGGATTAAATGATAAATTATAATTTGTAATTAACCATCACTTGCATTACGATATGTACTTATTTCTTATCAGGTTGCATTGCTTAGGTTTTGCATTTCAGCTCATTTTAGGATACTGTGGCTGGTATTCAACACCAGAATTCTTATAACCTGACTTTTGTTTCGGGTTTATTTTTGGGCATTTACCCTTTATTGTATGTTTTTTATTAAGTTTGTTTATTATCATTGATATACCAGTATACTGTGTCTCTTTGGATTTTTTCATTATAATCTGGAGATATGTATGCAACTCAGGCAAACTTTTTTGTTTACTGAACTATGTATTTTTCAATTACTTTTGCCTTGATTGTATTTTTCAATTACTTTTGCCTTGTTAGCATTTTTGACTTATCAGGAAGTGATGTCATATAGATGCCTTAAAGAACATTATATAAGATGATGACTAAGTGCTTTTTGCTGACTATACTACTGATGAAAGCCTTGCTGCTGAAACCGGTCTAGTTTCAGTTTTATTAAACTACTTTTGAACCTTCCTTGGTGCTGGCCTTTTTTCTGATTTTGGGTCTAACAAGTGCTCTTGCCGTGCACCAGCCTAACTTGCTAGCTCCTATACACTGCAAAATCAATTAAGCAATATTAAAACAATTTGCATATTTAAAAAATCTCATATAAAATTCCTCTATTGGATAACAATTCCCATGTATAAAAATTCACCTTGATAAATACAAATCCTTTTAAAAATCTTCATCATGCTGAAATAAAAAATAAAATCCAACAAAACTATTGACTAAAAAGTCAAATTACAAAAAAGTATATGCATAAGAATGGTAGAAAAACAGTCCTATACTACCATCTATTGTTAAAACCCTTCATTACAACAAAATTAAATGGTCTTGGATGCAAATAATGATACGAAGAAATAATTAGATGTTAAATTACTAATGCTCTAAGAAATTGCCACTAAATCAAAAAATATGGTAGTGTGATAAATAGTATTTGAAATGCAGACAGTGGAAAAACACACTAAAAACAAACTAATTATATTGAAAGCAATAATAGTCAGACAAACCCCAGGATTCAATAAAAGTCATGTAGGCTCCGTGTAGAGCCTACATGGAATGTACCAGTGTAGACAGCCACAGTTCCCCCTCTGCAGTGTCCCATACTATTAATCATGGCATGCTACCGAAGAAGATCATAGTAACATAGATATTGAATCTGTGTAGGCAGTACTGTAGTGTCCCATGGTTGTTGATTGTACAGGGAATTCCTGGACAGATAGTATGTACAGGAGAACAATCCCTGTAATGTACCCTGCTAGAGTAGAAATACATGTGAATTTTAGTATTTTTTTTTTTTATTTTTGTATTTTTTTTTAATGCCTGTTTGCGCGGAGCAAAGCAGTGTCGAGCTGCGCTTACAGATAACAGCTGACACCTGCCAGACATCTAAAATAGAAACTGGATGTAATTATTTATTTATTTTACTTTCTTTTACCCATTTGTGCAGCATGGCATGGAGCGCAGTAGTGCCAAACAGTGCTTACAAATGCACAGGTGATATCTGCTAGACATCTATAAATAGAAACCGGATGTAATTAATTATCTGTTTTTGTCTAGGTGTTTTTATTTTATATTATGAATGGCTGTTTGCGTGGTGCCCAGTGATTAGCACTGCTAACAGGTAGCTTAGTAGTATATGTGAAGGTATACTGGTTTACTTACTATCCATGTAACTGAATAGGTAGAGTCATAGAGTCATGGCCGAGAGTGTTGTAGGTCACTGGTTCAAGTCTAAAGCAGTCTTACCATTTTACATTTATTGCTGTGGAAATGTGTGAGGTGACCTAAAGGATGGTTTGATGTAAAAACAAATTTGATACATTTGAAAAAGCTGCATGGTGCTAAGCACTGCTTAAACATGGTTAACAGCTACTCCCGTCTGCACATTGCTAAGCTTCACTAAAACACAGTTGTGTGAGTTTATTCAATGTTCAGAAGGTTTGCATGATGCTAAGCTGTGCCACTTTTTTGAATAATGCAGTATGACATGTAAGGGTGGGAAACCAGCCTATATTAAGGGCAAAAGGTGGGAATTCTGCAGCATTCATTGGAGTCTTTTTAACCTGTCGATATGCCTGGTGATGTTGGTGAGGGAGAGCGCTTTCGGGCTCAGAGGTGAGGTGTCCAGGAGTCCAGAGTTTTGTTGGACTCCTGGTCCACAACTACGAACCCCACCTGTTGCAGGGCAATTACCAGGGCTCAGAATGTAAAGCTGAAGCCTGGAATCAGTTAGCCAGGGATCTTACCACTGCTACTGGTATCCCCCACACTGGTGAGCAGTATCTTCACCACTATGATGACCTGAAGCGAAGGAAGAGGGGAACCTTGGACACCTGGATCCAAGACGCTAGGGCTGGGCATGCCTCACAAATATGCAAGTATATTTGTCACTACTAAAATACAAACTGAATCTATGCAAAACTGGTATGCATAATGGTGTGCTTCTCTTCCAACATCTGCAGCTGAGTGGGCTCACAATGTCCAGTCTCATGCCATGCACCATGAGTATGGTAAGTACAGATATTTTCTGATAACTGCAGTCCAATAAACAATACCAATAACAATAAGCAATAAAGTGTAAAGCAGGATTGTGGTTCATAGGTGTGTACCAGGCTAATGGCTCTGGAGCCTTTACAAGCCTAGCCCATAGGATTACCCTGGCATTGTGCCACCCCACCTTAGTTCCAAGTGCCTCTGTCAAGTAAAGCCACTGGTGTGATCCCTGGGGTGAATTTTCTATTTCCCATCCACTTATCAAGATTACTCTTGAAGAGGGCCAGTGAGGTGCTCTTCTTGACATGTATGGGAAGTCTAACCCATAGCATGGGCAGCCTCTGGGTTATGAACCTGTCCCTCCAGCATGTTCTGTTGATTGTGGTAATGAGGTTGAGGTCTCTGGAGTGTGTGGTGTGGAGGAATTGGGATTTCCTTAGCTGTGGCATTTCTAACAGAGCTGGGTCAGACATGGCTTTGTAAGTCAAGCAGAGATCGCCTCTAAGTAGGCGATATGAGACAGAGATTAGTTGGATTTTTTTAGTCTGTCCATATAGGACAAATATTTAAGGCCTAGGATCCTCTTTGTGAGGTAAATGTGCTGTCTTTCCAGTTGTTGCAGGTGTTTAGTGAGGTACATGTCAAATGGGGCATTGTACTCAATGATTGGCCTAATGAGGAAAGAGTAGAGGGAGACAATGACCTCTTTCTTCCTGGATGCAAAACCCTTAGTAATGAGATTTGCCACATAGAAGGACTTTCTGACCACAGTGGCAATGTGGTGGTCAAAAGAGAGGTTGCTGTCAACCTGTGTTCCCAGATCTTTTACAACGCCTTCTGTGTTCAGTGGACTACCATCAATGTGGTAATTCATGAGAACCAGGTTTTTTCCAATGGGGATGACGACACATTTTTTGACATTGAGCTTAAGGCCATGGTTCTGACACCAGTCGTTGGTCTCAGTGAGTCCTTTCTGTAGGATGTCAGCATCACTTGGGGAGTTAATAATAACTCCCAACTTGCAATCGTCTGTGAACTTTGTCAGCCAGAGTCCCTTCGTGTTGGCCTGGACTTCATAGAAGTAGATACCAAACAGGAGAGGACCCAGGACCGAACCTGTGGGACTCCACTAGTGACTGGTCAGCACTCTGACTTGTTTGCAACCCATCTAGTGGTATAGGGGTTGATGCCTAGCGTAGTGAGTTTTTCTACCATTCCTGAGTGGGGAATGGTGTTTGATAATTAATGTGTTGAAATAAGTGCAGTAGGGCTGTATTCACTGCATGTCTGTTGTCATGTTTCTGCAGTCCACTGTAAAACTGAAATAAATAAAGAATGCAAAACTAAATGCTTCATAAATGTATTTGACAACCCACAGTATGGTTCAGGGCTGTCTGAAGCCCACTTTCAGTCACATAATGCTCTCTATTCCTCCCACTCCAGGAACAAGGTATATGGGTAAAGTAGCCCACATTCTGGGCAGATATCATGTGTATACTTCACAGATTCTAAGCAGCAATAACAAAGTGTAAAGCAGGACTGTTGCTTCATAAGAATGTGCTGAAATAAGTGCAGTAGGGCAGTATTCATTGTAAGTCTATTCTAACATCACTGCAGTCAGTTGTTACATAATATGCACGTCCCCTGCAGGCACAGCTTTTGGGATCTACTCCAGTGCCTGAAAACTAAGACATGATGGTTGTCTAGTCTACGTAATGTATACAAACATACCTCTCAAGTGTCACAACTTTTTGCAATATAATGACAACTGTCCAATCTGTCTGTTCCGTGATTAGCAGGTAAATGATTACCTGGAATGCAATATATTTGCAAATCCATTTACAGAACACCTTGGTAGTTATGTATGTGCACATTATGTGCAACAGTTGGATGCAGTTGTGTACCTGCATTTGTTAGTGCTTGGCCCATACTATCCCATGCTAACAGATTGAGAGGTATGCACTGTACTCACAGCTGACTCTGTAGAAGTACATATCAGCAGTCTGTGTCTTAATATCATCTGTGACTTCACTAATGGTATGTTTTTCTCTTTCTCCCCTCCCCTTATTTTCTTTAATTTATTAATGTTATTTATTATTATGATTTAATATTAATATATTCTGCTAAACTAAATGTTTTGTTGCCGTTATGGGTTATTTCATTCTGGTTTGCTGTTAACATACTTACTGTTATGTTATTTAATGTTGTGTTCCACATAACATACCTTAATATGTATTTGGATTAATCAATATTATGTTCCATTATGTTAATACTAACATTGGTTTGGTTATTATTAACCTTAGCCTATTGTTATAACTAATTTACTACACTGCGACAAGGTAGGCCGGTTCCAGATGATGCACCTACCTTAGCTCCTTCAGCCATGGCACCAGGGCCCAGCACATCTGTGACCCAGAATGATAGTGCCCCCTCTCCTGCCCCTGCACTGCCTGCGGCATTGGGTAGTTCTGCCCTACAGGATGGGGCTCATCCCCCCTCTGGGACCGGTGGTGGAGGTGGTGTTGGCACCTGCGATGAATTGCCAGGATTGGTGCTCAGGTTTGTGTTCCATGGTTTTGGACACTGCTGTGCCAGATGGAAGGCATGCTGGCTACCCTGGTGGAGCAGCATCACCCCGGAGCCTAGCCTCTGACACTGACACCCCAGGGGCAGTGAAGGAGCAGTGCCGACATTCCCATGGGTGGGGAGTTGAGTCACGCTTTACCTTGGGGAGTTACCTGAGACTGGGATTCCACAACACCTTCCCCAGCCAAGGTGTTCACCCCATCTTGTGTCACACATCACCCCTGTCTGCTGTCTTGTCTCTCTTGTATGTCTGAAAGAGCTTCCTCACCTTCCCAACTTACCTCCTCCACATGTACCTATGCCCCTTCCCCAACATTCCACTCTCAGCTTAAAAAAAATGGGCACCTGTCCCAAAAAAATATTGTCCCATACATAGCTCTTCATTTCGCATGTGTCCACCAGACACACATAATTTGGTCCAATTGTCTTGACAATGCAGTTATGTTGTCCTCACCCCCTCTCTCTGGGGGTGACAGTCCAAATTCATATGCAAATTCTGTCAAAGTGCACAGTTGTTACTGTACAAGAAATAGATAACTATGGTTCTTCCCTACACCCTTCCTGCACATACCTACCCACCTTTCACTGTGTTTTCCCCCTGCTTGCACCCCATTTCACCACTGTCCTACCTCCCCTTTTTTCTTTTCTTTAGACTTTTTGTGCAACACTGTGCGACCCAGCGCATCGCACAGCATCCCCAAGCTCAGCTAAATGGAGCTATATTAATACATGTGTTTTAAATGATAATAAACACACACAAAATAAACACCTGTCCCCTATTTCGAACCCAAGACCATCGCACCTGCAGACCACTGCATTAACCTGCCACACCACACAGCTGTTAATTAAAACAGGTGGTTTTAAGCAAAACCTAGTAATTGCAAGTTACCATAATTGTGTATAAACAGAGCTGCGCATCATGGTGCATCACACCAACTTGCCTGAAAAGTAATGTAAAAACTGGGAGTGTAATCCTGAGTCTGGTACAGGACTACACCACTAGAAAGACAGACAAAGACTAATGGCTGTAACTGAGGTCTCTAATAGCAGGTAAATGGGCACTTTTAACAGCAACATGTACAAGTATACCTGCTAAAATGTTAATGGCAAAATACATATTTAATTGGGACTCTGGTGGAGAAATACATCCGTATAAAGCTAGACACATAATAATGGATGCAATGGAGGTATGTCACAGACTGTATGTGTGCACTTTTACCTTCACAAATACACATGCTGTAACAGTGACTCAGTAGCTCAGTCTGTTAAATGCTTTATAAACAGTAAGTTTTGCCACACATAGTCCTGGGTTCAAATCCAGTGACATGTAGCATTTAAATTACATTATTGTGAAGCCATCAATGAATGACTGAGTCATGCCCTCTTTATCCAAGCAATGCATTTCATGTCTGCTTTTCACTGCTGGACATCACAGGGTTGTAGATAGGAACACACTTGACATATCCCTGTAGCAACACTATAAGTGCATAAAGTGTCAGGTCATGCATTAATATGCATTTATAGAGGATTTTAACTTAGGTAGTGCAAATGAGGCCCATTAATAGAGTGAAGCACAGAATAATTTCATAATGATATTACATATTAGCACAGCTGCACAATTAACATACACATATGGAGGTCCTGCTAGCAACAAGGACTGCCATAACACACATTCCAAATGACTACCATAATGTAACACTTGGCCTGACAGTTATCCAAATGGTTGACATAATGGTATATTTACCCCCTATGTTGCTCAAAGACACAACAAACATGTTGCCTAGTACTCTGTTAGTGATACCATTGCCTAACATACTTATCTTAAACACATACCTTAATTTGCAGTGGAATGGGTACCCTTCCTCTGGCCCTGCCTCTACAACAAGGTTGCCACAGCTCCCACAGTTACTCTTTCAGCTTGTTGTCCTCCAAAGTGTTCACACACTCTGTCTATGCTTATTGCCTGCAGCATCATCTGCAGCCTGTAGCACACATCTGTATGTAAAGGTAGCTGCTACAGACATACCCTCTGTGATGACGTAGTATCTTGACCCCAGGAATGTCCAGCCAACATATCAGAAAGGGCTTCTAATCTACATGAAGGTCTTATATCTTGTTCAGTGGCTGCATGTCATTGGCTGATTATACTGCAAATCAGCGGTGTTGGCTGTAATTAGCATTTTAGAACCACAGATTGGTTAAGAGACAATCACCTGATAATGGGAACCACAGATTGGTTAAGAAACAATCACCTGATAATGAGAACCATGTTAAAAAGGCAAACAGCTCACTAGGTTAACCAGTCTGCATGAGACTTTCTTCAGACAGTAAACGCATTGCCAAAAACTTTATATATCTGTACATATCAACAGAGGAGTATTGTACTGCATCAGATATGTAACCTTTTGTTTACAAAATGATGCATATGTGTGAATATACTTAGGGGGAATGGGGATTATAGCATTAAGCCTTTCTTGAACTGTAATGATGTCATGTCATTGATCTCCAGATTTGTTACACCTACAGAGGACATACAGTATACCAAGGGTGGAATGATTTTTGTCAGTGTGGCACACTAGTTTCGTGGGAATTTACCTTTATAGTGGTTGTAATACCACACTGCTATTTGACACTGATGTTTTGACATATCAGGGGGGTTGCCCCTAGGGGACACACTACAATGGACTCCTGGATTGGGTGTGTGATCATACAGCAGTATCTGTCATAGCAGACACAGGAATAGCTGACTATTGCTAGTATCTTAGTTGTATCCACACAGTTAGTATGTTTGCACACTGTGGAATATGACATGTGTGATCAAGCAGTGGATAATGCCAGCCATTCTTGTTCTTGCTGTATCTCTACATAGTGTACGTCCATGTATGTGATCTTGACATGTGTTCTCATTTTGTTGTCTTTCAGGAAACATGTATGCCAGATGCTGTGCCCCTTTTACAGATGCTGAAAACAATATCATCCTGGAAGGCTCAATACACATGGAAAATGATGGATGTCAATAATTGCCTTAGTGTGTGATGTCATTGTAAGGGGATCCACTGCACGTCTGCCTGGGATGACTTGCTCAACAGACATCAATGCTTTGCCAGGGATAGTCTTCATCTCTCACCCCTGGGATTTTGACTACTAGCCAAGGCTACTGACACCCCCACAATGCATCTTACAGGCACTATCTGGAGGGAAAACTTTCCAATGAGAATACAATCTTCATACATCACAGTTATGCTGCTACATGCTGGGAATGGTACCACTAAACAGCACTTTGTGGAAGGTGTCCCCACCTTGGAATATGCAGACATTTGTGCAGTCAAAGACATCTGGTTCATGGCTGTGGACAGCACCACAGCCATACCAGACTACACATCCTTCCACATGTTCAGTCCTCAAACTGACAATGTGTAAGGTAATGCAGATGGTATATACATACTCATTAAGGATAGATGCACATCTAGATTTAGTGAAACAGTATACTTTCCCAGAGACACTGTGGGTGCTATTCACTGCTGGAAGGGCACCTAATCAAGACTTCACCAGCTACAGGAGCAACTCCATGAATCTAGACACTCATTTTGCTTATTTGAATATACGTGTGTCTCTCAAAATATATCACTACACAATGGTTTGGGGTGGGATTAAGTAATCACTAACTGTGTTGCTTAGTTGTGCTGAAGCTCACTTGCCCAAAGGTTAGTCCATGCCCTTAACTACAATGCCCTGGACCAGTGGTGTGACATCCCCACAAGGGGAGCCAACATAGTGCTTCATATGTTTCCCAATATTGGTGACTACTGCAGCCCCCCACTGTAAGGTCCACCCTGGTGAGATCTGACTACAGATCAGTCTCATTAAAACTATCAGACCTACCCCCCCCTGCAGAAAATACAGAAATATAATTCAATAAAGCAATGTATTACCTCCTATGGGATGGTTTACATAGTGTGACTGCATCTCCCCCCTCAGATGGGACAGGCAAGTATGCAGAGCTCTACACCCATTCATTATGTAAGCAGCAGTACCACTGCATAGACTCCTCTATACCTGACAGGAGGAACACGAGCTCCTCATGGCACAGCAAACCTGCATGGTGGGCAACTGCCATTAGCAGGCTATACAATAAGAGGTGGACATTGCTGTGTGACAGCTGGGGTAAGGGTGCTCCCTAAAATGGAGGCACAACTTCCTCAGCTAAAACAAGCACACTGTGTTGCTGTGAAGTCATGTAGAAACAGTATGTGACTAAATTTGCCTCCCCCACAAAGCAGAACCACAAAGCAAGTGTAGTTACATGTGTAACCTCAGAGGACAGGCCCAGATTGTTGGTGAACTCGTACTTAATGATACCACATATAATGGGTCTGTACTCATACCTAACCTGTTGTCCCACGTTCTGTGTCAACTTCACTCCCTGTGCCACATGACATTCCTAAAACCTGTCCCATACCTTCCATATCTAGGTCATAACTGTCATCTCTATGGGGGATACACAGAATCTATTGGACATGTTAACATCCCAGGCTGGTTCCTACATGGGATCCAACAAGGATTATTAACACCATTGGGAACTCCTTGCAATCATACTGTAACCACTGGCTGCATCCCAGCTGACTGGACAACAGCAACTGTTATCCTCTTGCACAGAGGTGGTGCATCCACCAACCGCTGGAACTACAGACCTATTTGCCTGAGTAGCCATATCTGTATGCCCATTAGGAAAATCATCATGGAGCTGATCAGCAAACATATATGTGATCTGCAAACAGTTGACTGTACACAGTTTGGAGTTCTGACAGTGAGATCATGGCTGTTAAGCATGGGAGACATGTCAGAGGCCATCACAAAGAATCTGGGTGAGGGGTGTTAGGACATAAACCCCCCCTGGATGTAGCCAAGCCATGTGACTCTATCCTCCACTCAGGCATCATTGACAAAAGCACTCACTTAGGCATCCACGGTAATATCATTATAAGGGTCACCAAGTGCCTCATTGATGGCACACACACTCAAATAGGGAAATCAATCTGCCTCCAATAGCTGATATGTAAGCAGCAGTGTTCAACAGGGCTCAGTTCTGGGTCCTGTACTGCTTGGAATCCATTTAACCATGATACAAGCGAATATTGAATGTCTGTGGCTGACAATGTTTGCTGATGCCTGCAAACTGTGAGCGTTCATAGACTCTGTGAGTTATGTCAATTCCTACAAGAGGGTATTGACGAAAAAATACCTGTTGGCATACTAATGGCCATAAACTCCAAGCAAATATATATATATATCTGTAGTATATCCATTGGTAACACCTATGTTCCTGGTAAGTAGCACATCAGTCGCGACATGTGATGTACATACTCAGGGGTGATAGACTTGGGCACACAAGCCTGGCCGCACAGGTTTACACCTAATGTACCTGGCATCACCATGTCTCCCCAGTTGTAAGATGGGAATCATATGTCATAACTAAGGGCACAGTCACCCAAAACTGACATACTCATAACCTGCATGTACTCTTCCCTCAGCATGCCAATATTTGAGTGCAATGGCCATTTGGTGCTGTACCTTTCTAAGCACTACTGGCAATTGCACACAACACAATGGTCCCTCACAAAGAAACTTCATGTCTTCAGTATCTGCTCAATGGGGTTCATCTGAAATCAGTGGTCATTGTAGCCTGTGGCATATAGACTACTCAGAGGTGATCTCTGCCTTGCATATGGGGCAATGCGTGTCCCTGCTTGATTGGAAATGCTGCATATCTGTAAGTGGCATGCTACATGGATTGCTTACTCTAAGGACATTAACCTGGTATGTGACATTAGTAATACATGCTGGTGGGAGAGATCTGTCTAGCAGACTTTAACACACCTTTGAAACAGAATTCTGCCTAATGGCAAACAGAGTACCTCAGTGGACCACATCAGATGCCATCTGTATAATTGGCTGGGTGACCGTCATTTCACCACAGGGCTTTTGTCTGTGTCCCTCATGGACAGGGGCAATATATGCTGATTATGTAAAGAAGGGTATAACCTTGGCTAGGATTGTGAGGGCTGTAAGGCCATTATGCTACTAAAGTATAAAGATCATATGATTCCATAAGCTGGCATAAAATGCTCTAACAGCCACACACACAAACCTAGCTACATTAAGGATAGCACCACACTTCCAATTATTGTTTACAGGAGACGGCACAGCATGCACCTATTTAATGGCACACAGTACAGATCACAGTAAGTGATGCATGCGCTACATCTCAACTCTGATCTTACTATTTCTTTAGGACATCTTATAGGTTCATAGGTTGATACTAGGCTATCAGCCCTAGGGCATTTATAAGCCTAGCCAGAGTGTGTTTGGCTTTCGCCACCCTTTTAGATTAGTTGACTGTGCCTCTGTATAGTAGGTCACAGAAGATAGCCCTTTTGAGGTTAGTTTATTGTGCCTCTATCTAGTAGGGACACAGAAGAGATCCCAGGGGTAAACCTACGATCTCCCATCCACTCATCAAGATTTCTCTTGAAGAGGGTCATTGAGGGACTCTTCCTAACATGGATTGGGATTTTGTTCCAGAGTGAGGGGAGCCTCTTGGATATGAATCTGTCCCTCCAGCATGTCCTATTTATTTCTGTGCTGAGGTTTAAGTCCCTGGAGCGTGTAGCTCTAAGGGATTTGGATTTCCTGAGGTGGAGCATGTCCATTAATTCTGGGTTGGACATGGCTTTATACGTCAGGCACAGATCGCCTCTGAGTAGGCAGTAAGCAACTGAGTAGAGCTGGAGTTTCTTTAGCCTAACTGCGTAGGGCATCTGTTTGAGTCCCTTGATCCTCTTGGTGAGGTACTTTTAGGGTCTTTCCAGTTGCTGCAGGTGTCGGGTAAGGTACATCCCAAATGGGGCATTGTATTCAATTATGGGCCTGATGAGTGATGAGTAGAGGGGCACAATGACCTCTCTTGATCTAGATGTGAACCCTTTTGTGATAAGGTGGGCTATATAGAAGGTTTTTCTAACCACTTTGGCAATGTGATTGTCAAAGGAGAGATTGCTATCTACTTGGGTCCCCAAATCCCTAATTACTTCTTCCGTACTTAATGGATTACCACCTATGTGGTAATTTGTGGGCACTTTGTTTTTCCCAAAGGGGATGACTATGCACTTTTTGGCATTTAGCTTTAGGCCATGGCTCTGGCACCAGTTATCCATCTCTGTGAGACCCTTTTGGAGGATGCTTGTGTCAGTCGGCGAGTCAGTTATAGCACCCAGTTTGCAGTCATCTGGAAACATGGTCAGCCATAGTCCTCCCATGTTAGCCTGTACCTCAGAGAAATATATACCGAACAAGAGAGGCCCCAGGACTGAGCCTTGTGGGACGCCACTTGTAACTGGTTTAGAGTCTGACATGGCACCTGCAATTCTGACCATGTGGGTTCTATCCCTGAGCCAGTTTGCAACCCATCTTGTGACATAGGGGTTGATATTTAAGCTGGTGAGCTTATTTATGATGCCTGAGTGGGGTATTGTGTTGAAGGCTTTTGCAAGATCCAGGTAGGCTGTGTGGACTGCCTTCCCTTCATCTATGGCCTTGGTGACTGTTTCAAAGAAGTTGACCAGGTTCAAGAGGCAAGAGCTGCCCTTAACAAAGCCAAATTGGGTAGGATCCAGTGTTTGGAGGTTCCCAATGTCTTTGTTTATGAGTTTCATGATGATACGCTCCATAGCTTTGCAGACCAGGCTAGTCAGGCTTATAGGGCAATAGTTTCCGGGGTCCATTGTGGCACCACCTTTGTGGAGAGGGACCACTGTTGCTGTATGCCATTCCTTGGGTACATATCCTGTAGTAAGGCTGAGATTGAACAGTGACTTTATGTGAGGGGTTCAGTTCTTTTTGGAGTTCATGTAAGACGCAGCCCTGGACACTGTTCAGGACATTGATGCTGTGTTTTTTGCTTTGGACAGGGCAGCTCTCACCTGTGCATCTGCGATGTCAGGGAGGCTACACTCTGTTGGGATAGATATTTGCTCTTTTGTGGGGGAAGGGGGGGGTTTGCACTGAACCTGTCTCCCAGTATGTTGGCAATGTCTGTGGGTTCAGTGTATTTTTTGTCATTTTGAACTAACTCAGAGCATATCTGGGAGTTGCCACCCAGGTTCTTGATATAACTAAAGAAGGCCTTGTGATTATCTTATGCATCTTTTGCAATTTTTCTTTCGAAGCGGGCCTTAGATGATTTTATGAGGGATCGTAGTTTCTTGCTAGTACTGATCAGAGATACCTTCCCTTTTTGGGATTTTGCTCTATCATGTAGTAACTTCCTCCTTCTGTTGTATAGCTTATTTATGGCTGGGGTCCACCAAACAGGTCTTCTGCCTTTGGAGGAATGAGTCTTGGTTTTATTTGGGATAGCACGATCCATGCATTCCTGTAGGTGTCCATAGAAAGCGTTTATAAAGGATTCTGCAGTTTGGGCCGTATTTTCCACTGGCCCGGGGGCTTTGAAGGATTCCACCTTGGTTTTGAGAAGTGTGAAGTTTGCTTTTGAGAAGTTCTTCACAGTGGTTTCCTTGGCTGGGGGTGGGGATGGGATATGGATGTCCAGTGAGATTAATTTATGGTCAGATCTTACCAATGAGGGGTATACCTCTGGTATGGAACATAGAGTCCCCATGTTGGTGATGATCAGGTCCAATATGTTTTCCCCTCTTGTGGGAGTGGTGACCAATTGTTCCATAGCATTTGAGTTTATAAATTCTAGGAACCATTGGGCGAGGGTGTTGGGGCTTGAGTAGTGCTCCCAGTCTATGTTTGGGTAGTTGAAGTCACCCAATATAATGGTGTTTGGAGAGACCTTCATATTCTCCAGTGTTCTCAGGAAAGCCGAGTGGGGTTCCTGAGTTTGGGAGGGTGGTCTGTAGCAGGCTACAAACTGAAAGGCAGTTTTGCCCACTCTTAGTTGCACATGGATGGTCTCCGATGCTTCATGCAGTGCAACTAACCTGAAGGTGTGGGTATCTTTGATGAATATAGATACTCCCCCTCCTTTTGTGGTTTGGTCCAAGTTTTGGGGCCGAAAACCATGGTATGAGTTATAACCTGGTAGTGATGGGGTGCTCTCAGGAGCCTTGAACCAGGATTCTGTTACTGCACAGATATCGATATTCTCCATACTGAGGAGAGCCTCGAGTGCGTGCATCTTGAGGTTTAGACTTCTGGCGTTGAGCAGCATTACCCTTAGTTTCTTTTTCTTTGTGTTGTCTATGGAGGTGGGTTTGTCTTTTGAGCCTTGCCTAAAAAAGGCACTATGGGGGTGGCAAGAGCCTTAGCCAGTATTCGAAAGCCCAGAGGTGACAGGTGCAAGCCATCCCTAGCGAAGCAATGTGGCTTGTCAAGCATGTCATCCCAGGCTGACAGACACTGGATCCCCTTTGAATGACACCAATACTTAATCTAATTGTTAAAATTGATAATTTTGTCTTTATACTGTGGCATAATTCTTGGTGAGGGTAAGATGCTACTCAAGGTCAGGGTCATACCGGCCTGGGCTACATGATCAGAGAGCTCCTCTATGTCTCTTTTCATGTAGTCCAGGGAGGTATGTCTCAGGTCATTCACACCAGCATGGACAATGATGGAGTCATATTTGTACTTGCTTTGGAGTGACCTGAGTGCTTGTGTTATGTGGTGGATCCTGGCACCTGACAGGCAGCTTACAGTGACCTTCTCCTTGTTCAGCCTGGTGAGTGGGACATCAGTGTGTCTGACAATAGAGTCACCTATTAGAAGTGTATTAGGTGTGTTGTTTAGCCTTAAGGGCTGTGGCTGTGTGGCACACTGACTTTGTGAACTATGTGATACGTGGGTATTGTTGTGGGGTAGCGGTTGCTTGGATGTTTGCTTTGGAGGTCTCTGCTGCTTGGGCAGATTTTTATTTAGAGCCTCCGAGTATGTTTTTGTGTGTTTGTTTGGTTTTCTGTTGCGATAGGTCTATGTGAGACTGGATTTGTGGTGTGTGTGGTTACCTTCTCCTCCTGACTGACTGTGCCAGTATTGGGTTGAGAGAGCTCAGCCTCCAGTTTGGCTATATAGTTGCATCTCTCACATATATTTGAGCTTGTTGGGAGGAGAGGGTGGTCTGTGTACATAAGGCAGTTGTAACATTGCCTCAAGATTCCCAGATTCACCAGCTGGACTGAAGAGTAAACCCAAAACTGACTTTTGGACATGCCAGAATAGTATAAGGAA
Organism: Protopterus annectens; assembly: GCF_019279795.1. Classification (NCBI taxonomy): domain Eukaryota; kingdom Metazoa; phylum Chordata; order Ceratodontiformes; family Protopteridae; genus Protopterus; species Protopterus annectens. The sequence goes on from NC_056745.1 coordinate 1,337,463,792, forward strand.
CTACTTTTTGACTGATCAAAAAGGACCAATAGGGAGCCAAGTACTTAAAGGGAGTATAAGAGGGTGTAGTGTTTTAGCTTATTAGTGCTTACTTATAAGATTACTTATACGAGAATGAAAATAGAGTGCTTACTTTGAGATTTAGAACAGTTCTAAGGGAAAAAGTGAAGAGCAGACTTTGTGGAACCGGGAATAGTTTAAACCCATTTAAGTGGCGCTGCCCGATGCTGCGCTATATACTTGATGACATCAGCAGGCCTAGTTGTGGCCAGGAATTTAGAGGCCCACATCACCTGCTACAACCAAAATACTGCAAAACTCTACCTCTTTCTAAGTTACAGAAGTGATCATATTTATGTCATACAGAGATACACACACTGAGTGGCCTAGAACAAGATTAGAACCCCTACCTATCTAGTCTTACATACTATAGATCACAGCACTTATCGCATGTTCCACAACTTAAGTCTGACATTACAATGGCAGCTGGTAGTCTAAAGGTCGATGACATCAGCAGGCCTAGTTGTGGCCAGGAATTTAGAGGCCCACATCACCTGCTACAACCAAAATACTGCAAAACCCTACCTCTTTCTAAGTTACAGAAGTGATCATATTTATGTCATACAGAGATACACACACTGAGTGGCCTAGAACAAGATTAGAACCCCTACCGATCTAGTCTTACATACTATAGATCACAGCACTTATCGCATGTTCCACAACTTAAGTCTGACATTACAATAGCAGCTGGTAGTCTAAAGGTCGATGACATCAGCAGACCTTGTAGAAGAGGAGAGTTTGGAAACCGGCAGCAGCTTACAGGACCAAAAAGTAAAGAACTAGTGCAGTTTGATAATCAATAAGGGATTCTTAGCTATTTTGCAGGGGGCTAATTGCGCATGCACGTACACACACACACACACACACACACACACACACACACACACACACACACACACACACACACACCAAGGAGTCTGGAGTGAGATTAGAACCCCTACCTAACTACTCTTACACAGTATAGATCACAGCACTTATCGTAAGTGCCACAGCTTAAGTCTGACATTGCAATAGCAGTTGGTAGTCTTAAGGTCGATGACATAAGCAGGGCTTGTAGAAGAGGGAAGTTTGGAAACCAGCAGCAACTTACAGGGCCAAAAAGTGCAGAACTATTGCAGTTTGAAAGTCAATGAGGGATTCTCAGTTGTTTTGTAGGGGGGATACATGTGCCGACCACCCACACACAAAGTGGCCTGGAGTGAGATTAGAACCCCTAACTACTCTTACACACTATAGATCACAGTACTGATCACATGTGCCATGGCTAATGTCTGTTTTAGACATGCCTGCAGGGAAACCTACTTGTGGATTGCACAAACTAGGCTTGTGTTCAACAGCATCTGTAAACGAACGAAAAAACTTTAAACTGAAAACTGAGCAAACTAGCGAACCAGAACACTATAAGAGACTACTTCTTAAAATAGGCAGGCGTTTATTAGATCCAGATAAATGTTAGCGCTTTCGGCTAAATCGAATATTTAGCCTTCCTCAGACAAACAGCAGAATATAAAATCAATTTTCCTTACATACATTCGTAAAGCCAATCAGAATGAAATGCATTCTTTAATTACACGTAACCTTGACTACCTTAAAGCAAGATGGTATATTGCATATGAAACACTTAAGTAAGCATGTATTTTAAGTAAAAATGAAATGTTTTTACATACTATACAACAGAGTGGCAAACATTACCATTTCGCAAAAGTCTTTGTTTGTGAAGTCATTTTCCTCAACATTCAATGACAAATACATATGGTATTAACCAAGTTACTCTATGTTACACCTTACTACGTAAATTTATATTTGTAATGTTTGTCACTCTGTTGTATAGTATGTAAAAACATTTCATTTTTACTTAAAATACATGCTTACTTAAGTATTTCATATTCAACAGCATCTGTGGCATGCAGAGTGAAATTGCTTTGTACTGTTATCTGCATCTACTAGCCAGACAGTTATATAACTGTTATTTATCCTAGCTATGTGGCTACAGTTGCCAGTTTAGCCATATGCGGCAGTTTGCATTTGGATGGGCAAGAACAATATGCCTTTGTCCATGCATGCATAGAAACATTATACAGTACACCACCTGCTCACCTGTTGCTGTATGTGTGGTGACATCCAGCAGGTACAGGGGTCTGTAGGCAAATGCATTATGTATTGTTGAGCCCTTACTTTTGATCCTTTGAGCAGCATTATAGATGTGTGATAGTGCAGCTTTACTCACCATTATCAGGGTATGTAGGACAATACAGACATCCACACACATATTTATGTATATAGAAATGTAGCTATGTGTGTGTACGATATATATATATATATATATATATATATATATATATATATATATATATATATATATGTTACATAGCTATATGGGGAGAGATCTGAGATGTAAGTTTATATATATATATATATATATATATATATATATATATATATATATATGTATATACACAGAGATAGATATACTACTTATGGAAGAGAGACAGATATGTATACACATATGTATGTATATACATATTTATACATAACAGGTCATTTTGAGCAAGGGGCAACAGAATTGCACCCTGTTTAACTAAGAGTATGAGCAGCATACCCAGTGGCATTGTCAGTACTTATAAATTGACTCCAGGCCACACCTACCTGTACTACAGTATGGGATTTTGTGCGTTACAGTCAATGATGTCTGCCTTCGTTTCTGCAGTACTGCACTTCACTCACATTGTCCATGGCATTCTTCAGCTGTCTGGTTTAATTAATATGTGACAGAGGTTAATAATGTTACACCACACACAGACTGTCTGTAAAAAAAAAAAACAACATAATAATACCTCACATCCAAAAGATGTGGATACTTTCAAATCAGAACCACCAACGCCATCACCCATGCTAACTTTCCTAGTCCACTGAGCCACACAAGCTGCCCAACATAAAGTAGTCATTCATCACACAATCAACAGTATAAATATGTATGTTGTGTATTCCTGCATTAAGTGTGACATACAATGTATTATCAATTTCTGTGTTACTGCCCTGAGATTGCCTGGACTGATGATATACCATTGATGAGTTACTGTTACAGCAGTTATATGAGAGCACTGCTGTGTTATGGTGGGGAAATAACACCACATATTCTGCTGGGATACACAGTAGGCCAAATATCATGCAACCCTACTGTTTAACATCTCCCTTGACTGATGTAATGAATATTCAATGGATGAGGCCTACTATTAAAGGACACATGGTAGTGAAATGGGTATTTGTAGTCCCATGTGGATGTTACTTCTGTCCAAATAACCCACTATATTTACTTGCATAAATGTAACAGATCCATACCTACAATACCATATCATACTAGTACTTACAAGTAATGTGCAGGTTAGAGACTTACCTTGGGAATGCAGCACTTGACAGAACTGCAGCTGAGGGCTGAGTCGGTCTGATGCAGCAGTACATACCCAGTACACTGATAGGTACAGGTTGTCTGGGTTGCCTGGTATCAAGTTTAATATATGTATGTGAGTAGGTATAAGGTGTCAGTCCTGAGGTCCCTAGACTGTCAGTGAATGTGCAATGCATTGTCTTTTAGCCAAAGCAGGGCATACTGAGCATGCCCACATCTGCCTACAAGGAGATCCTCCACGTCCTCCTGTGACTGTAGTAACCTAAGCACTGGTGGGAGGCTATGTATCCCTTCCTTTTGTGATCCTGCTGCAGCTGTTTCCACATACTGTGAATATATGTGCACATGTGGTTGGTGAGAACTGCAGGGCTCCACCAGATATATTGACGCAACAGAACCATAACTTCAGAAGCCCAAATACATACTCTATGATGTTCCTAGATTGTGTGTGTGCCTCATTATGGTATTCTTCTGTAGGCATGTGCGCATTTCTGATGGGTGTCATAATCCACGGTTCCAGGGTATAGCCAGCATCCCCCAGTAAATGGCTGTGTGGGATGTCCCCCTAGCAAACATGTGGTACAGCTGTGATGCATGCAAGATATGGGAGTTATGCTGTCAGGGTGGCCAGCGGCCAGCACACACATTCAGCATAACCCCCTGGACATTGTACATGACCTGGCAGTTGGAGTGGTACCCCTTGCAGTTGATGTAGATTCGAACCTCTTCACTCGGTGATGCCTTGATGTGTACCTGAGTGCAATCTATGGCACCCAGTACTTCAGTGTAGTTTGCTACATGGTACAGGGGTTGTATATTGCTGGCTCTCACCTCAGCAGTAAGGGGAAAAGATATGTGCATATTGGCATGTGGTAGCTTGGCATCCAGGAACAGGTTGAGTATCTTGGATGCAGATGTTTGTGAGACCCCCATCATGTCCCCAGTTAGTCTATGGAAAGTACCTGTAGCTAGTATCCTAAGGGCTACACATACCTTTGTTTCCACTGGGATGGGTTCTGATCTGTTGGCCCTGGATCTGAGTTGAGGGCAGCAGAGCTCAGTGAGTTCTTGCAGTATGACCCTGTCTACCCTGTAGTGCTCTACAATCTCCAGCTCATGTAGCTCCTGGAAGGTTACCCAGGGGCTGAATACTCCTCTCCTTCACTGCCTAGGCCTATTGTCAGCAGCACCAGTAACACTGACTTCAGCATCTAGCACATACATATGTAGCAGACCTGCAGCAGCCCCTAGCATTATCTCAGTTAAACTTCCCAAGTCTGTACTCCAATGGTCCAGAATATTGGAGGAAAATCAGAATGTAGGGTGTATGCATACTTTATATAGCTCTGTGGTAGGTGCAGAATGTGTGCTTGGCTAACTATGATGTATTCCACCTGCCTACAATATAATTAACATCATTTAATGGCCCTATTTCAGTGCACAACACTGAGCACAGAGCCGCTCCACACAGCATATCTTACACAAAGTTCAAAATTTCTAATTGAATACATCCAGTTTTAAGAACATGCTCAGCCAGGCAGTGAGCTGTGCAAACATGTGCACATAAGCTTAAATGAGGTTAGAAGTGAGAGGACACCCCCTGTCAGCCACATCTTGTATAAACATCAACATGGTGTAAGACCCTACACAAAGGGTATATGGGGACACCACTACTCCTTTCTGCTATTCAGTAACTCCACCACATCTGCATACATATCTGTGCTGACAGCCTGCAAACTACACACTTCATAGCCCTATCACCTTAGCAACAGCAGTAATTCACCATAGTAGGGACCCCACCCAAGGTCCTATAATACATTTCTGTCACATAATATAAAATTCTTTTTTTTTCCTATTTTTTTTCTATTAAGTATGTTTGCCCACCATGGCATGTAGTGTAAACATGCAGAGATTATTAAAAAAATATATATATTAATTTAACTTATTCTCTTTAATCTTTCGGACATACAGACTAATTGTTTTGCTCATATGTGTATGCGGTATTACATTTTCAGGGGATTTATGTCCACATTTCTACAGGTTTACACCCCCTTTTGTCTGTCTAGAGTCCTGTAAGTGGAATTTTTCCACATACACTACAGACACTGACACGGGTCTGAACAGATGTCTTTCTGCATGTTAGATCAATCTACCTGCCTCATTTGCATGAGATTCACCTGCTTATGAGGCAATTTGCTTGCCACACAATTTTCTTTATTTGCTCATGCATGCACACCACTCAGCAGCTCTTACTGAGTCTTAATATATTAGAGCCTGTGTAAGCATTGTGGTGCAATGCCTACACACACACAAAAAAAAGTGTAGGCTTTATTAGATTCCCCCCAATGTCTATAACTTAGCTGCCTAAGTTTTAATATTGGGGCCAGGGAGGAGATGTCATTACGGCCAGGAGGTGTGTTTGCTTCGACAGTGTGCTGCCAATAGACACCCCAGTACTCAATCCTTGTTTCCCATGGAACTCTCCCCAGGGTCTTTCTTAATTTATTCCAGTACAAAAAACATAAAACTAGATCTATGGCATTTAATCTGATTTCTATAAAGGGCCTTATTTTCTTCCCTTTTCTTAATCTCATATATGTGTTCGTAAACTCTCCTCCTCAATTTATGTTCCGTCTTCCCTACGTAGAAGAAGTTACATTTTCTGCATTAAGCAAGATAAACCATCCCCTCACTGTTATAATTGTAATAACTATTAGCTTGTATTTTTTTATTCTTACCTGTAAGAAATATGCAATCCCTATTGGAGATATATGGAACATAGTGCACAGGCACCACATCTGTATGTCCCAACTTTTAACCTTCCATTAGTTTTCCTGTTAAAATTATTGTTACCTTCTAAAAGTTCCGTGACATTCTGCCTTTTTCTAAATACAAACTTTAAAGGGTCCTTGAATAAGTTATCCAAACGAGAGAAACAAGCAAACCTATTCCAATTTCTAAGAATTACTTCCTTAATAAATGGGGCACCACCATTAAAATTCATAACAAATGCACTTTTAAAACCTTCATCATACTCCAACCTAGAGGCCACCTCTTGATTAACTGTCTGTCTCTCACTTTTGGTAAAGCTGTTCTCCTTACCCAAAATAGGAGCAAATCTCCCTTTCTTCCCTTCATTTACTTCCTGGATAACTTCATTAACTAAATTAGCCGGATACTTTCTATCCAGAAACATCCTTTGGAGTTTGCCAAACTCACATAAAAAATCTTCTTCATCGGGTATTATTCTAAAAACACAAAGGAACTAACCTTTAATCAAACTTCTCTTCCATGTGAATGTGTGAGCACTATTGAAATCTAAGTAGGAATTAAAGAATGTCTCCTTATGATAAATCACAGAAATACATTTCTGATTTATTATGTGATTTTTAATGTGAACATCCAGATAGTTCATATCATCTTTAAGGGTGCAGTGGGGAAATTTTAAAAAGTGGGTAGTGGTCTTAATGTACTCTAAACATTCCATTAGTGTATCCTTCAGACCCACCCAGAAAATACATATATCATCCAGGTAATGCTTGTGCAAATTCCATTACTTGGAATAACAAGAATTTAAAGCATATTTGTGTTCCCAGACAGATAAAACAATATTGGCAAACACAGGGGCACAACAAGTTCCCATAGCCACTCCACTCCTCTGTTTAAAATATCCCCCTTTGAAATACATAAAATTGTGTTTTAACACCAAATCCATCAGGGTGACAAACAATTTAACCTGACCACAGGTAAAAATCACCCCTTAAGTGTAAAGCCTCTTCAAACCATTGTAAGCCAATGTCATGGGGTATAACTGTGAAGATATCAGCTATGTCAATAGTAACAAGCATTAACCCTTGCCTATACAAATCTGGTTTGACATATCTTAGAAAATCCCAGGAGACCTTCAAAATCCCTCTCTCTTCACTCCATACCTTCTGGAGTTTAAGATCAAGAAATCTGGCCAATGGAAAAGTCTTAGACCCATTAGCTACTACAACAGCCCTGGGGGGGGGGGTTCTACCACATTCTTATGAATTTTATGGATCCCAAATATCAAAAGGATTATGGGATTTCCAATCCGTAACAAAGTAAAGGTGTCAGCATCAATAATCCCTTTATGGAAAAGCTCTTTACGCTTGAAATCAATTTTGTAGTAAGCCATGATAATCTTGTTACAGGATACCCTAGAATACCTTTCTTCATAATTCAAAATGTTAAACATCTTACTAGCATACGGTATGGTGTCCATCAACATTATCCCACCCCCTTTGTCAGGTTTCATTACCCTTAAATATTTGTTCTTTCTTAATTCTTCCAACAACCTTTCTTTGAGAGGGAGGTTAGGAAAAACCTTATAACCCTTCATCAACTCCCCGAGTTCTTTTTCCACCATAACTTAAAAATTCTTAAATTGTGGATGTAAAAGTGGATTAAAGGTACTTTTTTCTTTAAAGCCTCCTTGGGGCCCAGTGTTCTATCTCCCCCAGATGAAAATATTAGTTCCAAATTCTTTTTCCTGAAAAATAATTTTAAATCAATTAAAATCTTGCTGTTATCACTTTTATAGCTGGGAATGAATTTTAGACCCTTAATAAATACATTAAAAAATCTCCCGTTTATTTCAAAGTTCATATAGTTAGAAATATTAAACTCTTTATCGGTTAACTTACAACCATTTTGTATAATACATTAATTGTCAACCCTTGCTGAATCATTAAAAAAAGTCCCACAACAGTCAATGAAAACCTTCTCCCCGTGTTGACCCTTCCCATGTGGTAATAAGTATATTTCTTGCCCCTCAGCCTCTCGGATCTCCTTAGTTCCAGAAATTCTAAAGGGTTGTTCACATCTGAAGAATTAGTGTTGTCAAACCCTGCATCCTGCCTGTGTTGACCAGGATGTTCACTTCCCCTATCATAGTGATCCCTGTCGTTAATGCCAAAAGTCCCATCATTATTATCCTTAAAAATACTAAGTTTTTGGATAACAACAATTTTACCTGTACTCCTTAATGTCCCCTCTCCAATTTTCTACACATCCTTTTTAACTAGAAGAACACTGACTGGGTAACTATTCTGGCACAAGGAACCTCCATGAAAATACATAACCACAGCAAAAAACGAGGAAAGGAACCCATGCCCACCAAAAGACAACAGGAAAAGCTGCTGTAATAAACAAGAATAAACAAAGGGACTGCTGAGCACCAAAAACCAGGAGATATAATGAATTTTATTAAGCAAAGGTTAAAAATAAAAAAATAATAATAATACATAAAATGCATTAACTGAATCAATGTGTTTTTTGTCATCAAATATCAGACTTCCTCAGACACACTAACACAAGTTAACCCAGTACCTTAAATACATAAAGATTCTAACAATCACCAATCATGATGTGAAATAAATTAAGCAATATTAAAACAATTTGCATATTAAAAACAACCCCATATAAAATTACTTCCTCTTTTGTTGTGTCTTTCAGCTTTTCCCGGTTAGGGGTCGCCATAGCGGAACTCCGGTCCGCTAATGATTGGCAGTAGATTTTTACGTGATGAGTTGCCGGTCCTGACGCGCAACCTTCAACGAAGGTACACCCATTCATGCATGTCTCCACACAGAAGACACTTTAGCTGAGAATCGAATAGGACAACATCTTACTGTGAGGCAACAACATTACCGCAGCACCACCACCGAAGTAATAAAATTAATTCCTCTACTGAATAAAAATTCCCATGAATAAAAATTTACTTTGAGAAATACAAAACCTCTTAAAAATTCCTTAAAAATAAAATCCAACGAAACCATTGATTAAAAAGTAAAATTACAAAAAAGTGATGCTTTATGCAGAAAATGTAACTCCTTCTAAGTAGGGAAGATGGAGCGTAAATTGAGGAAGAGAATTTATGAACACATGTATGAGATTAAGAAAAAGGGAATAGATAGGTATAGGTTCATAGGTAGGTACTAGACTATCGGCCCTGGGGCCTATACAAGCCCAGCCAAAAAGGTACCCTGGCTTTAGCCAAACAAGAAAATTAATTTCCTGTGCCACTGTCGAGCAGAGCCACAGAGGTGATCCCTGGGGTTAATTTCCTATTTCCCATCCAATCATCAAGATTTTTCTTAAAGAGTGCTGAGGAGGAGGAGCTTTGTTTGATACAGATAGGTATGGGAAGAAAAGAATGCCCTTTATAGACATCAAATTAAAAGCAATGGATCTAGTTTTATGTTTTTTGTATTAGAGGAAATTAAGAAAGACCCCGGGGGGGGGGGGGTCATGAGAACAATGAGGCCTATTGGCAGCTCACTCTGAAAGCAAACATACCCCCTTTCCTTAATGACATCTCCCTGGCCCCGATAACTAAATTAAATTACATTTTTTGATTTAGTGTCAATTTCTTAGGACATTAGTAATTTAACATCTAATTGTTTCTTCATATTATTTATTTGCATCCAAGACTATTTCATTCTGTTGCAATGAAGGTTTTAACAATAGATGGTAGCATAGGACTGTTTTCTACCATTCTTATGCATGTACTTTTTTGTAATTTGAATTTTTAATCAATAGTTTTGTTGGATTTTATTTTTTATCTCAGCATGTTGAAGATTTTTAAGAGGTTTTGTATTTATCAAGGTGAATTTTTATTCAGTAGAGGAATTTTTATAAGTGATTGTTTTTAATATGCAAATTGTTTAATACTGTTTGAGTTCACATCATGATTGGTGATTTTTGGAGAGAATCTTTATTTAAGGTCCTGGGTTGACTTGTGTTAGTGCATTTGAGGAAGGGTGATATTTAAGGACAAAAAAACGCAGTGATCCAGTTAATGCATTTTATGTATTATTATTATTTTTTTTTTATTGTTTTTAACCTTTGCTTAATAAAGCCTTCCACCATTCATTATATCTCCTGGTTTTTGATGCTCAGCAATACCTTTGGTTCTTCTTGTTTATTACAGCAGCTTCTAGTGTTGTCTTTTGATGGACAGTGGTTCCTTTCCTCCCTTTTTGCTGTGGTTACGTGTTTTCATGGAGGTTTCCGTGTGCCAGAATAGTTTCCCAGTTGGGACGACTTTAAGAGAGATAAGAGTTGGCGATTTTCACAAAATGATGGGCCAACTCACACAACTGGTGGATTTACTTACATAAAAAAAGCCAGGCTCTGAGGCTGAGCATTTCTACAGCAGCTAATCAGGAAGTGATGCATAAAGAGCAACTGAAGGAGTGAGCGGAAGTCTCTGGATACAGCCTGGAGTAGAAGGTCATCCAGGTATGGGACAATTTGAATGCTCTGAGTGGAAAGAAAGCCACTACTGGGGCCAGGCACTTTGTGAACACCCCTGGAAACATAGACAGACCAAAGAAAAAGCAGTAAACTGAAAAAAATGATGACGCAGTAAAAAACCTGAGATATTTTCTGCAGGCAGGATGGGAATATAAAGGCAAGTATCTTTTAAGTCTAAGGCTACCATGAATGCTTGATGGAGTAGAAAAGGTAGAAGACTTTGTAGGGACAGCATTTTGAAGGAGGATACTCTCAGGAAAGTGTTTAACATGGAGAGATTCAGGATGGACCTCCAATAACCTTCCTTTCTGGGAACGAGGAAGAGCCTGGAATTAAAACTCCTTCCTGCATAGGATGTGGGAACTGCTTCTATAGTTCTCAGAGACAGGATGTCTTGAATGATGGGCTGTATGAGATGTGTCTGGTCAGGAGAAGGTGGAGGGGTACCCCTTGGAGTTGCACTGCTCTCCCAAGACATGGAGTAACCCTCCTTGATAATGGTTAGTACTGACTTATCTTTCCTTATTGTTTCCCAGACAGGAAAGAGAAAATCTTTCTGAGAGTGGGTTGGAATGGTGGGGGGGGGGGGGGTGGAGGGAGGGAGAGGAAAATAAAAACAGTGGCATGCTAGTAAACTGAGGCCTTCCAGGTGGAGTACCCCTCTGAGTGTTCTCTGAAAATCTTCTCTTGGGAGCTTTCCTTTGTCTACTTATGTCGAGTTCTAGGATCTCTCTTGGCAAAAGAGGTAGATTTAGCTGGATAATTTCTGTGGTACCTGAGAACAGTGAACAATAGTATTTGGCAGCAATCTTTTATAGTTTTGCCCAGTTCATGCAAAGCCTTGAAGAGACTAGCAGATTGGGAGCCAAAAAGGAGAATGTTATCCAAGGAAGAGTCTAAAATCTTAGATTTCAAATTTTCAGGAATATGTTTGCTCCTTATCAAGGCACACCTTCTAATCACTGAACCAGTGGCAGCTGCTCTTGAAGATGCATCCATAGCATCATAGCTACATTTAATACTGTGCTTAGCTATTTGAGAAGCCTGAGCCACTAAAGACTGCACAAGCTTATTTGAGTCTGGAGTTTGTGGCTTTGTGATGGTCTTGCTTAAGGACTATAAGACTGCAAGCAAGAGTTTGGCCATTTGCATTTGATAATTTATGGTCCTAAAGGCTAGGGCAGAGGAAGGGTAAATTTTCTTGCCCAACCTGTTCATTGTTCAACTATCTTTGTCATTAAGGAAGAACATTAGTGCCAGGGAGTAACTTGGAAGGTTTGTCCAAAGCTAGAAAAACTGATGCTGGATCTCCCACAGGATTTTTGTAGAGGTACATGAGTTCATCATGAGCTTTGTAGAACATATCTGGTCTTCTTGGCACAGGGAGCTGAGAGTTTGGAGCTGAAGAGTTAGCCTGAAAAGCATCCAAGTAATAGTCAAACAAGGTGGGACTGGAGAGGGAGCAGGAGTGCCTATCTGCAATAAACTAATATCTTTCTTTGCACCTCAGACACTTGGCTAGGATGCCATTCAAAATGCTTTATCATGGTCTGTAAGCATTCTCCAAAGGAGGCCTCTTTGAAGGGGGAGTCTGGAGAAAGGGAATATGCTTCATCTGAAGAAATCTGTTCTGGAGAATATAACTGGGATGAGTAGTCTAGGGAAATGTCCAAATCCCTATCCAGTTTTTCATCAAAGGAACATGAATCCAATGTCTGCTTATGTGGTGTGGTTTGAGAAGTCACAAAGGAAGGAAGCTTCAGAGACATGATTACCTTGAAAAGCCCTTGAAAGAAATCAAACCACTTTTTCCTTGGATGGAGAAGGCAATGCCATGTGCCTGTTTTTGTTTTTTCTTTTTCGGAGTGATGTCCATCTAAATAGGCTCAGGAGGCTCTGAACCTTGTCACATTTCTACAAGGGTTTCAGGAATCTCTTCCTGCACAAGGATCTGAGGGATTCCACAAGGGCCCTCCAATACAATGATTTCTGGATCATTGGAGAATTCAGTCATCTGCAAGGCCTCAGAAGCCAAATCATCTTCTGATGGGGTCACAGTAGTGGACTTGTGAGAAGACTATGGTCATAATGCAGGTTCAACCACCTCAGAGGGTATATCTGATTCCAAGATGACAGCTGGAGAATCCTCTCTTGGTCTCTTACATTTCTTCATAGGTGGGAGACCTATGTCTGGGTCTTTTGACATTGTGAATTGGGCCAAGTGCTTAAGATGTTGGGTGTCAAGAAATATATTAAGTGTGGACAGCCCAGATCAGAGGGTTTTTGGGATGAACAGTTGGTAGATGAAACTATTTACGATCGCGTTTGTGGCGTAAACAAAACAGACACAGTGTGCAAGTCTTTGTAGGGAATTTGTCTACTGCACTCACACTTACCCCTCCTAGCTGACATCTAACAATAATTAGCCTAAAAAACAGTCAAGAAATTAGGGTGTTCTCCAATGGGGCACTTATCTAATCTGATAAGTAATGCTACGGTACCTAGTGACCAAATGATTACAGTCAGTTGGGTACAATGACCTGCATTCGGACTGGTAGTGATATAGTCTGAGGATCTCATACATACATCCACTTTTACACCCCAGTGTCTACAAGCTGAGGTCATCGCCTGGACGTATGTTGTACAAATGTAAAGCTTTGGTACCCCAGCCTGACATCAGTGAGCAAAACACTTCTGTAAAGAATACTACAACAGTGAATAAATCAGGACATCTGTAGTGTTTGTCACTGTGTTACCAAAAGAACTGCCTGTAACCTGAACAAGCAAGAAAAACTGGGGCAGCATGGAATGCCGTATATGGGGGTGGGTCACCTGTTAATCATTTCAAAGATACTGAACTCTTTCTTGTACTTTATTAGGATATAATTTTCTATGAACTATCTCCATTCATTGTTGGGGCAAGAGTGGATAACGAAGGTCACAGGTGTGCCAGCATGATCAGTCCCAGTCAGTATTGCTTCTACGACTATAAAAATGCATAGGGGGAAGGAGGGCAGGAATGTGATGAATAATGACACTGGATAGCACAGATTCCAAGTTATGGTAAGTACATAACTATCTGATGCTATCCGTGTCATTATTCATCACGGATGGGTCAGAGTCCCCAGCTACTATGAACCCTGGGTGGCCTCAGGGAAGGATATGCTGGAGCACAGAGGAACCAAAGGAAGCCCTGTTCCTAGACACCTAGTCTAACTTATAGTGCAAATCAAAAGTGTGGGGATTAGACCAAGTAGCAGCAGTACATATCTCATCCAAAGAAAGTTTAGCCAAGAAGGCATAAGACTTAGCCACAGACCTAGTAGAGTGGGCTTTAACTGGTCTGGATAGCTCCATATGCCTGCTATCATAAATGTAGGAAATACAGTTAGCAATCCATCTGGAAATATTTAACTTAGCAAGTTACCTTAAAAGGACACAAAAAAATGGTCCAACTTCTGAAATTCCTCAGTCCTCTTAAGATAAAAACTTAGCTGCCTATGGACATCTAAGCAATGTAAAGTATGCTCCCTTCATTAGAATAATAAGGGAAGAAAACTGGTAGCTGGATAGATTGGTTGAGGTTAGCTTCTGAAGCCACCTTCGGAACAAAGGATTTGTCCTAAGAGAAACCTTATCTTTGTGGAAGACCATAAAGGGGGCTTAATGTTAACAGCCTGCAACTCAAACTCTCTTGGCAGAAGTAATAGCCACCAAGAAAGCCATCTTTCAAGACAGAAACTTGAGATCACAAGATGCAACCGGTTCAAAGGGCTTTTGTGTCAAAGACTGCTACACCAGTTAAATCCCATGGTGGGGAAGGATCTTTGATAAGAGGTCTAAGAAGAAAGACTCCTTTAAGAAAGGCTTTGCATAGTTTAGAAGAAAAGTTGGGACCCTCATTCAAATGGAAATTAGCGATGGCCGCCAACTGGAGTTTAATCGCAGAGAAACTAACCCCTTCCTGAAAGAGAGAAGCCAAGAACAGCAAAATGTCAGGAATCAGGCTGAAAAGGGATCCAAATTATGTTGTCTAGCCCAAATAGAAAATCTTTTTCATTTACTGGAATACACCTTCTTAGTAGATGGCTTCTGAGATGACAAGATAATATTTCTCACCGGAGAGGAGAGTCTGGACTGGGAAATGATCACTGGAACTGAAGGAACCAAGAGGTTAGACGAAGAGTCTGGAGGTTGGGAAGGGGAAGCCCCCAGGGATGGAAAATGACATCTGGAATGGGATCCAATATCCAGGGAGGATATTTCAGATGAGGCTGAAGAAGGGAGAGCCACGTCTGATGAGGCCAAACTGGGACAATGAGGATGAGGGGGTCTTCAGGCAGAGGGCTTTCTGCAAGACCTTAGAAATTAGGGTAGTAGTAGTAGTAGTAAGCATAGAGGAGTCCCGATAGACAATCATGAACTCAAGCATCTCTGGGTGACTCCCCCATTGGGGGGATCAGGCTAAAGTAGATGCTGCATTTGTGGTTGACTGGGGAGGCAAACAGCAGCATGGTTGACTCCAACAGTCAAATATCTGATGTGCCACTGATGGATTCAGGGACCACTCGTGAGGACTCAAGATAGACCTGCTGAGTTTGTCAGCCAGCATGTTGGAAGTGCAGGGAATGTGAATTGCAAAAAAAAAAGCACATAGAAAACATCACCCAGTCCCACACTCTCATGGGCTCTCTGCACAGGGGATAAGAGTGTGTTCCCCCTGCTTGTTGATGTACCAGACAACTGCCAAGTTCTCCATTTGAATTGCTATAGTCCCGAGAGGGAGACACTCCTGAAAGACTTGTAATGTTAGAAGAACTGTAATCATCTCCAGGACATTTATGTGCAATTTGGTCTCTGTGGGGGTCCACGTGCCTTGAACCATCCTTCCTGAAAATGCCCCACCCCCACTCCAACAGAGAGGCATCCATGGTCACCATGGCCTTGGGCTGGGGAAGACAGAAGTGTCTGCCAGGAGTTAGGTCCTGAGACAGAAGCCACCAAGCAAGGTGATTTCTGCAGACATGAATCATCCTGACAGGCATGGACATGGGATAAACCTGAGTGGATCATTGAACAGACAGGGTCCACTGCAGGACCCGTATGTGATACCTGGCAAGTGGCACTAATTGGATGGCAGCCACCATTGAGCCTAATGCTTGTAGAATTAGGTGGGCTGCTGGACGCTCTAGAACCATCAAGTGAGAGACCTAATCCCGAATAAGTTGAACTCTGTGTAGGGGTTGTGCTGCAGTCTCTGAGACAGTGTCCATTAGAACCCTAATAAACTCTAGGTTCTGGCATGGATAAGATTGGATTTGGGCAGACTGACCATAATGCCAAGATCCTGAAAGAGGCTGAAGGTATAATCGGTGGCCATTGACAGTTGATGCCTCGTGGGGGCAATGAGGAGCCAATCATCCAGGTACAGAAAGACCTGGTAGCCTTGCAGCCTGAGATGAGCTGCCACCATTTCCATACATTCGGCAAAAACCCAGGGAGCTGTAATGAGTCCAAAGTCCAGGGCCCTGAACTGATAGTGACTGACTCTTAACCAAAAGCACAGGTGTCTCCTGGAGCATCTGTCAATCTTGATATGATAGTATGCGCCCTTGAGATCCGCGGAGTACATCCAATTATCCTTGCACAAGAGAGGCAGAATGGACTGAACCATAACCATCTGGAACTTGGACTTCTGGACTGACAGATTCAGTTTGCTGAGGTTCAAATTTGGATGCAGATTCCTGGTCTTTTTTGGTACCAAAAGGAAGTGATAGTATGTTCTGGACCCTTGTTGTCCTGTTGGCACCTCTTGGATGGTTCTTTTTAGAAGAAGGTGTTGAACCTCAAGATGGGACAACTCCCTTTGGTGGGGTGGAATATCTGGGAGATATTTTGAAACAGGGGGGACTGAAAAAAAGGAATGAAGTAACCCCTGGAAAAAATCTTTAACACTCACTGATCTGAGGAGATATTTGTCCAGGCTTGTGGGTGACGGGAGAATTGTCCCCGACTGCCTCCATGGCAGCACAGCTGGACAGCACTTCAGGAGCAATGAAGGGGCATCTCCAAGAAGAGTTCCTGGGAGCCCCAATCCTATGAACCCCCTCTAACTCTGGGGCGGCATCTACCATTGAACCCCTGCCCCAGCTTGTGGAAGAGGATTCTTGAGGAGCATCCTGGAAGGAGGACTGGGTTCTGCTGAGCCAAACTTTCTTACTACCTCTCTGAGTCTTAGAAAAAGTTTGTTGGAGAGTAGAAAACTTGATTTCCAACATGGACAGAGTCTTCCTCTCCTGCTCACTGCTGGTCAATGTTTCCTTGATGGAAGGTCTGAACAAGATCAAACTGTCAAAGGGAGCATTGGTAAAAGATGCCTTGAAGGGTTCGGCAAACCGGCAAAGATGAAGCCAGGCATGCCATCTAATGACAGTTTCTGTGTCAGCTGCTCAAGACGTGGCCTCCGCTGCATTGGAGATCAACCTCATTGAAGCATTAGCCAGGGAAGTCAGAGTGGACAACTTAGGAGAGCCCAGCTTAAGACTCTCTGGGGGCAGCAACTCTTTAAGGGAAGTGGTGAGTTCCAATATCAAATCCCTCTGAACCAGGGTAAAATGTGCTATGTAGATGGTTGCCCCCAGTCCAAATGTGGCTGAGGCAAACACGCGCTTTCCAAAATGGTCAATCGCCCCAAACTCTCTTCGGTGGATGGACTAAGGAGCTCTGCTAACTCCTTCTTAGTAGCATCAATGGGGATGCCCTTACTCCAAAAAGCCTTATCGTTGGTGGGACTGAAGAATTTGTCCACCTTTTTGGGGACTGGTTCCACTGTATCTGGCTGTTTCCAAGCCCTGACAGTGATGAGATCTACAAGCTCATCAGCATGTGGGGACACCAGGTAGAAGATGGGCCTGTCCCAAAGGTCTTCATGAACATGGATTCCTCTGAAGATGGGGTGGGAGAAGACCAACTGCCTCTTTGCTTGAGAATTGGTGACTCTCTAAGGGAGTCCAGGTGCCTCCTCTTGCACGTTCTCTTACAAGGGGGGGTTCCTCCATGGTGGGCTCTGGGGAGGACTCAGAAGAGACCGTGACCCGAAGAGGGGTAGTGCCTGTCTGAAGGAGCTCACAGCAGGGCTGATCCTGGAAGGATGATGAGGCCTCACCACCCAAAGCCAAGAAGGGCTAGGGGGGGCCTAGAGATGAAAGAGAGGTGACTGCCAAGCTGCCTGAGAAGGGAGGAGGGACCTCAATGCAGCACCAAAGCACCGAGCTGTCCAGTGCCTAAGCCCCCAAGGGAAGGGAATGATCCAAAACTATCTGGCCCAATCCCACCCCCAGGGAACCTGCACCAAACTCATGGGGTTGAGGCACACCACATTTAGAGGGCAGTGGAACAGAGCCCATGAGAGACCCTGAAAGTGTCGGGAAGGATGCCAGACACCATCAGCCTCTCACAAGGAATGCTCTGATCCTGGTGCTCCAAACCCCATTGGGTTGGAAGAGGAGTGAAGTCCCATGAATGTAGAAGTTCCCCTAGGAAACTGCGCTGGGCATGGCAACAAGCCCAATTCGATTTGGGCCTTGAGGAAATTCATCATCATCCTATCCATATCTGTGGATAGCAGACTTCTGGAAGACGTAGAAGATGTGGAAGAATGCCCTGACTTTGCTGGAGATCCTGCCAAAGCCCTACAATCCCAGGAGTGGGACTGACTCCAAAATATCGGATCTGAACTCTTGGATCTGGAGTGGAAACTTTCAATGACTATCGGATCCAACAGAACAATCAGATCTGAAGCCCTAGTAGGATCTGATGCTTTAACTGGCATACCAGATGGATCTGACAAATGGGTCAGATCCAGAGAGGGTTTGCTGAGTCGGCAACAAGGCCTCAGATCTGAGAGATTGATCCGAGGCTCTCAGAGTGGAAGAGCCTGGATCCAATGCCATACAGGCTGGGCTCAGATCCGGGGATCTGCAATCTGAGAGCCTTGGCTTTTTAGAATGAGACCCCATGGGAGGAGGAGGAGGCCCTCCTCTTAGGATCCAGAGGAGCTTTAAAGGGGGAATCCAAAGCCAGTGTACCACCCTTAGCTAACCCCTTTAACAATAACTTGTTCCTATGCTCCATGAGAGCACTGGGGTTGAACACAGAACAAATGTCACATTTAACCTCCAGGTGAGCATCTCCTAAACAATAAACACACTCCTCATGCAAGTTGGAATGAGGCATCTTCTGACCGCACAAGGAGCATCTTTTGAAGCCAGAAGGCTTGTCAGACATGCTTCAGTAATACACACATATACCAACAGAGAAGGCACCACACACACACACACACACACACACACACACACACACACACACACACACACACACACACACACACACACACCAACTGAAGTGAACAAGGGTGCAAAAAAGTACAAACCCTTCAAAACTACTACTATTTTTTTTGTTTGTTTTAGATTAAACAATTAGCTATGGGGGCCCACAGGGAAAAAAAGGGGGAACCCAACAAAGAGAACTAGCTAAAAATACAGGGAGTGGAGGAAACAGAAAGGTAACTGCACTATAAAGCTAAAACACCCTTAAAAGAGACTAATGTAACAAAAAGTAAAGAACAACCACAAAAATAAACACTTATCTGTAAGAAGAGTTTGAGCAACCAGAATCACGTCCTTAGCATTTCCACGGTAAATGAGATCTGAGGGTTACAGGTCAGTGGGGATTATAATAAGGGGAGGAGCTTGAGCTCTAGATATGTCCATCAGTTGTCAACTTGGATCCAAGACCCATCTGTGATGAATAACGACACGGATAGCATCAGATCAACTGTTTCAAGTCATTATTTTTGATGTAAAATTGCATGAAACTTTTATCACACCTCTGTGGATCTTGCTTTGGAATCCTGCAAACTACTACAGCAGCAGAAAGAAAGAGGCTTTGATTGACTATAAGTACCTCTGTTTGCCTTTTTTTTTACTATAATTGCTTTCCGCACTTTAAACTAGCCATTTTTAGCTTACTGCATTTACTGATACTGTATGTTAAGATTGCTTACTGTACTATTTTAGTCATTTTTAAGTTATTTTCTACTGTACTTCCTGTTGTAGGCTACACACTCAAGTGCGCTAGCCTTTTCTGTGCCTTAAAAGTGTGTTTACTGCTGTTTAAATAGTTTTTCTGACTGTTTTTTTTTTTCAAAAAAGAAAAAAAAATCCCATCTGTTTGCTTGTTTCCCTCCATTGTCTCTAGCTAGAAGAGTCCGGGGTTCAGATTTGCTGATTCCAGGACTGCATTTTGAGTTTCTGAGTTGTCCAAACCTTGCTGTGGTAGAGGGAAGTCTTTCTTTTTATCAGTGGGAGTGGTAAGCACTGAGCAGCCTATCACTAGAGGAGTGGTTGCCAGCTCTGAAATTGTACCTTAACAGCAGTTTTGGGCTGCTTTCTATCCCTTTTAATTTTCTGCCTTAAAAACCTGTGTTTGCACTTGTTTTAGCTCTGTGGATCCTGCTTTGGCGTCCTACAAATTACTACAGCAGCAGAAAGGAGAATGAGAGATTTTGATTGATAAGTACGTTCATTTGCTTTTTTTTTTAACTATAATTGCTTTCCGCACTTTAAACTAGCCGTTTTTAGCTTACTGCATTTACTGATACTGTATTTTGCTATTTAAGATTACTTACTGCACTTTTTAGTCATTTTAAAGTTATTTCTACTGTATTTACTGTTGTAGGCTACACACTCAAGGGCACTAGCCTTTTCTGTGCCTTAAAAGTGGTTTACTGCTGTTTAAATTGTTTTTCTGACAGTTTTTTTCAAAAAAGAAAAAAATCCTGTTTGCTCATTTCCCGCCAAGCTAGGGTAAACTATTACCAGAGCCAGAGAGTCCACTCTTCAAAGTTTACCTTAGATCTTGCTAGCTTTCACATTTTTGTGTTCAAATTAGATAATTTAAGACCACCACTTGCTCAGAACTAATTGTAGCTTATATACTGCTCCCAGCACTAAACTCTCCACAAAGGAAAGTAAGAAAACAGCTCCAGTACTTACTATATTGAGCATCTAACCAGGCATGTCTAAAGGTCCGTTCCCTGTGCTTTCTCCTGTTAACCGGGTGAACTTGGGCATCCTGAGGCAGTGTGGCAACTGCCTCATGTGCACAGACAACCCCCTCCTCTTACCTCCCAACACTACGACTTTTGAGAGATGCACGTATATAGCCAAACTAGAAGCCAAGCACTCTCCAGCCAAGACTGGATTAGCCAGTCAATAAGAGAAGGTTAACACCTGCACCACACCACATTCAACACATAGCTTTCTTCAGAACATACACCACAACAGCCCTCACATAGTAACACAAAACACACACCTACTTTTGCGGTGGCTCTCAATAAAAATATGCCCAAACAACAGAGACCTCCAAGGCAGAAATGCAAACCACCACCACATTCCAGCACAAACCATGAAACACATAGCTCACATAAACAGTGTGCCATTCAACCAAAGTCCATGTGGCAAAACAACTTACCCAATACACTAGTCATAAGTGACTCAATAGTGAGGCACACTGATGTCCTCCTCACTAGGCTGAATAAGGAGAAAGTTACAGTAAGCTGCCTGTCAGTTGTCAGGATCCACCACATAACGCATGCAGTTAGGTCACTCCACAACAGGTACAAATATGACTCTGCCATTGTCCATGTTGGTGTGAATGATCTGAGACGTACATCCCTGGACTACATGAAAAAAGACATAGAAGAGCTCTCAGATCTTGTAGCCTAGACAGGTATGGCACTAGCTCTGAATAGCATCCTACCATCACCCAGAATGATACCACAGTACCAAGAGAAAATGATCGACTTTAACAATTGGCTAAGTTTCTGGTGTCATTCTAAGGGGATCCAGTATCTGTCTGCCTGGGATGACAAGATTGACAAACCTCAATGGTTAGCCAGAGATGGCCTGCACCTGTCACCCCTGAGATTCCGGATACTAGTCAAACCTCTTGGTACACCTATAGTGCCTTTTTTTAGGCAATATCCTGAAGACAAAATTACCCCCGTAACAGGTGCAAGCAAATGAAATCTGAGGGTTATGCTACTCCATGCTAAAAGCCTGTATCACAAAATGCACTCGCTCAAAGCACTCCTTAAAATGGAGAACATCGACATCTCTGCTGTGACCAAGACCTGGTTCAAGGCTCCGTAGAGCACCCTAGCACTACCAGGCTATAATTCATACCACACCTTCCAGGCTTCCTAATCCGGACTGAAGCACTAAAGGAGGAGATGTCTTCATATTCATAAAAGATATCCATACCTCCAGACAAGTAGCCCAACATAATGCATCAGAGATACTTCAGGTACAGCTAACACTGGGTAAAACTGAAATCCAGGTTGTAGCCTGCTGTAGATCCCCCATGTCCCAAGACTCCCACTCCACATTCCTAAACACACTAGACAATATTAGGGTACAACCCAATACCCTTATACTGGGAGACTTTAACTACCCCTCCATTAACTGGGAAAATTACTCATGTACCAACACACTTTCTCAATGTTTTCTGGAATTCATTAATTCCAAAGCCCTGGACCAACTAATTCTTACCCCCACCAGGGGTAGAAAAATCCTTGACCTGTTCATTACCAATATGGGTGACCATTGCTCTACACCTGAAATCAATCTCTCCCTGGTCAGATCTGACCACAAGCTTACCACCATGGACATTCACATTCCACCCACACACCCACTAAAGGAAACCACCGCAAAAAAGTTCTCCAAAGCCAATTTTGGGCTTCTAAAAACAGAGGTGACAAACTTCAAGACAGCCACGCAAATGGAAAATAGGTACATGACTGCTGAATCATACACCAATGCACTGTATGAGCACATACGCAAGAGCATGGAATAGGCCATACAAAACTGAACCAAGACACTCTCCTCCAAAAAAGGAAGACAATTTGGTGGCCCCCTACCATAAAGAAACTCTACAACAGAAGGGAAAAAAACTGTTGCAGAAAAGAATGAAATCCCAAGACTAGAAAAACTCCCTTGTTAGCCTCAACAAAAAATGGAGATCCCTCATCAAATCATCTAAAGCAAGCTATGAAAACAAAATTGCTACAGATTCTAAGGACAATCACAAGGCATTCTATAGCTATGTCAAGAATCTACATGGCAAGACTCAGATCTGCTCTGAGTTGCAGCACAATGGCAATACATATACAGAATCAACTGATATTGCCAACATATTGGCTGACAGGTTCAGTGTGAACATTACCCCCCTTTCACCCCTAAAGGGCCCATCACAATACCTGAGGAATGCCAATTCCCTATCATCATGACTACACAGGTAAAAAATGCACTATCCAAAGCCAAGAATACAGCTTCCATGGGACCTGATAATATCCCGGGTTGTGGTCTACATGAACTACAAAATGAACTTGCACCACACCTGAGTATCATGTTCAGTCACAGCCTCATTTCAGGCTTTGTTCCTACTGAATGGTGCATTGCCACAGTCATCCCACTCCACAAAGTGGGAGTGACAATAGACCCTGGGAACTACCGCCCCATTAGCCTGACAAGCATGATTTGTAAGGCTATGGAGGGCATAATCATGGACCTTACTAACAGCGACATAGGGAATCTCCAAACTCTGGACCCCATGCAGTTTGGGTTTGTGAAAGGGAGATCATGCCTGCTTAACCTGATAGCCTTTTTTTTTAAGTCTGTCACCAGAGCTGTGGATGAGGGCAAGGCAGTTCACACAGCCTACCTAGATCTTGCAAAGGCCTTCGACACCATCCCTCACTCAGGAATCATAAATAGACTCACTAAACTAGGCATAAACCCTTATGTTACAAGACGGGTTGCTAATTGGCTCACTGATAGAACCCACATTGTAAAAGTAGTGGACTCTAAATCTGACTACCAACCAGTTACAAATGGCGCTCCACAAGGATCGGTCCTAGGTCCTCTCCTGTTCAGCATCTACTTCTCAGAAGTCCAAGCCAACACAAAGGGACTCTGGTTGACCAAGTTCACAGATGACTGCAAACTGGGAGCCATTACTGATTCTCTAACTGATGTAGACATCCTACAACAAGGCCTCACTAAGACCAATGACTGGTGTCAGGACGATGGCCTTAAGCTCAATGCCAAAAAGTGCATTGTCATTCCCTTTGGGAAAAATTCAGTGCCCATGAACTACCACATAGGCAGTAGTCCACTAAACACTGAAGGTGTGATAAGAGACCTGGGGACACAGGCTGACAGCAACCTCTCCTTTGATAACCACATTGCCACTGTAGTCAGAAAGTCCTTCTATGTAGCACATCTCATTACAAAAGGTTTCTCATCCAGGAAGAAAGAGGTCATAATCCCTCTTTAGTCATCCCTCATCAGACATGTTATAGAATATAATGCCCCATTTGGTACATACCTCACTAGACATCTACAACAACTGGAAAGGCCACAAAAATACCTGAGGATCTTAGGCCTTAGACATATGCCCTACACAGACAGACTCAAAAACTCCAGCTATACTCTGTTTCATTTCGCCTAGTTAGAGGCGATCTCTGCTTGACCTACAAAGCCATGCCTGACCCAGAGCTGTTAAATATGCTACACCTAAAGAAATCCCAATCCCTCCACACCACATGCTCTAGTGACCTAAACCTCATTACCACAATAAACAGAACATGCTGGAGGGACAGGTTCCTAACCCAGAGATTTACCATACTCTGGAACAAACTCCCCATTCATGTTAAGCAGAGCACTTAACTGGCCCTCTTCAAGAGAAATCTTGACAAGTGGATGGGCAATAGGAAGTTCACCCTGGGGATCACTTCAATGGCTCTTCTTGACAGGGGCACTGGGAACTAACTTTGGGTGGCATTATGCCAGGGAACCTTCTTGGGCTAGGCTTGTATAAGACTCGAGGGCCATTAGCCTAGTACACACCTATGAACCTTCACTTGAAGTGACACCATATCATTTAGTCATTACTGGAATTTGCTTACTGGTATTTGCTCACAGACGGCATGAAACTATCACACCCTCATGGGAGGGGTGATTACATATATTTTTTTGTTGGTATGTGTTCACCAATAGCTCTGTGGCTAAGGATGTTTATGTGAACTCCAGTGGTCAGGACTCAGGGCACATGGTTGCCTGGACACTGCTCAAGGTAGATAATGCTGCCGTTATTTTGATGCCAGTCACATGGAGAGATGGCGCAATGCACATGACTGGACAGAATGTGATAACATGATGAATGTAGGGGGAGGCCTGTGATGCTATTGCAGAGGTGAGAGAGACACAGATAGCTTTGGAATCAGGTTCCTTTGAAGAGGCTACACCTGTATATGAGGCCAACATTGAAGACATGATATATTTAACTTGTTAAAACGTTTACCTCTGAAACAGTGCATCACTTTAAAATCTGGGAATACATGTCAAACAAAACTGTTGCTTACAAAACTGCTTAGCATGAAAATGAATCCCACCGCTAGAAGATATGAATCAGTACATACAGTAGTGATGCAAGCCCTCATTACAGAAGATGCTTGATGTTTACTAATAATAAACAGAAGTATTAGGCTACATAAGTTCGGCATAAAATAAAAGACTGTTCAGCTAATGTTAAATGGATATTACTTGGTAAGACTGCTGTGTGATGAATAAGCTTGCAATCTGAAATTGCTTCCTTTACTGGGTAGTTAGAATAGTTGTATAAGTAAACATACCATAACAGTAGATGTTCAAGTGATTACTGCAGCAGTAGTCTTAGCTATATGGGGTTATATCCTGAATAGGATATAATAGCCAGACAGCTTCCAAAGCTTCAGTGCACCTTCCATGCACCCAAACCATTAGTCAGCTTGAGCTGAGGTGAATAAAAAGACAGGTTTGGACACTAAACCCATTGGAGCTGTCATGCCAATAGACAGAGGAAGGCCAAGCCCTAAAAGGACAACACTAGAAAAAACAAACGAACAAAAAAAAAAATATATATATATATATATATATATATATATATATATATATATATATATATATATATATATATATATATATATATATATATATAAACAATACACCAAAACACAAAGGAGGTGGAGTGAAAGAGTGGCTATTGCAGCAGTAATCATTTGAACATCTTCTGTTATGATAAATTTTACTTACACAAGTGTACTATTTTCACCATACTGATCACTCTTACAGTAGCCTTAGCTATATGGGTAGATTAAACTAGCTTACTCATTTGGCAGGTGGAAAGAGAAGAGTCCAGGAGCCCTGGCAGAATGGTCCTAGTAAAGCCTAATCTATACCTAGAGAAGGAATCAAGCTTATAGTGCTTTGTAAAAGTATGTACAGAGAACGAAGCTGCACTTCAAGAATCCAACCTTTCCAAAAAGCCACAAATTAAGACAAGGCCCCGGTAGAGTGGGCCTTGACCCTGCCTGGTATAGTTTTGTTGTGGCAAGTTTAACAAAAGTTAATAGCCTTAGACAACTATTTTGAACCAGTTTGTTTTGACACAGGTTGCCCCTGTTTACCTTCACAAGAAATGAATAATTGATCCAAAGAACTGAAAGATTTATTTCTCTCATGATAGTACCCGAGTAGTCTGTGGATATCAAGGTATGGAGTATCCTTTCTCCCTCATTTTTAGGTTTAGGAAAGAAAATGGGCATATGGATAGTTTGGCTTAAAGTAAACTTGGATAACACTTTAGGCATAAAAAAAGATTAGCTCTCAGAAACTGTATCTGTGGAAAATGAAATAGGGCTGACTCACCACAAGAGCCTGCAAGTCAGGCCCTTTTTTGCAAAGGTCAGAGCAATCAGTAAAGTTTCCCATGTTAAGAACCTGAAGTCAGTCAGGTTAGCTGGTTCAAATGGAGCAAGTGTTAGCTTCTGTAATACAAACTTAAGATTACAAGGAGAGGTCTTCAGTCTTCTTGGAGGGCTCTTACGCAAAACCCCTTTCAAAACATTTTGACATGAGAATAATTGAAAGAAGGGATCCATAGGCAGACATGCTGAAATGGCCAATAAATTAACCTTGACAGAGGAGTAAGACAGGCCGTGTGATAATAACATGTACAAATATTGCAAAACCATTAAACAACTAGCCCTGAATGGGTGCTAGTTATGTTTTTAACATCAATTAGAAAACCTTTTCTATTTACTATAATTATAATTTCCTAGTAGCAGGCTTTCTTGCCTCCATTAGTACCTGCTGTACATCCTCAATAAAAAGGTGCGTAAAGAGAATTAAGACCCTATTATCCAGGAAGTCAGTTGAACTTGATTGGGTCTGGATGTATCAAACACTCCTGTTCTGAGTAGATCCAGTCTATGAGGAAGATTGTGGTGATTGCCCCTGGAAATTTCCATAATAAGGGAGAACCAAGGTTGCCTGGACCAGAAGGGAGTCACCGTAATGGTCTTGGGGGATTCTTCCTGAATCTTCAGAAGTACATTAGGTATCAGTGGCAAGGCTGTAAAAGCATAACAGGAACATTTTTGTCCAAGAAAAAGAAAAGGTATCTATCTTCAATCTCTGCATGGAGTCCTGGAACAGAATCTTGCCAGATGATTTTTCAGAGAGGAGGCAGACAGGTGTACTTGAGGAATTCTCCAAAGATGGATCAAATCTTGGAAGACTCCCCTTCTAGTTTCCATTTGTGAGGGTCTGCCCTGGTCCTGCTCAGCTTGTTTGCCACACAGTTTTGCATGACAGCAGGTACAATCCCTGTAGAGTGAGACTGTGCTGTGAAGCTATATCTTAAGCTAAAATGGCTAATCTGCAAAGTGGGTATGACCTGGTTCCCCCACTTGCTGATGTGCCACATGACTGTGGTATTGACTGTAACAATGTGACAATGTCCTGGGGACCAAAGATGATTTAGAAAGTAGAGTGCCTTGATCAGGGCAAGCATCTCTTTTATATTTACATGCTTTCATCTGTCCTTCATGTCACACAATCCTTGACTTTATTTCTCCCGAAATTGATCCCCAAGCAAAGTCAGAAGCATCGGCCATGGCTGACTGCATTGAAACAGGGAGGGAGAAGGGAAGTCCCAGATCTAAAGATATTTGCTGTCTTCTCCAAATGATTTCTCTTCTGACAACCACCAGCACTGGTAATGACAAAGGATATTGGTGTTGGGACCAGACAGACTTCAGATGCCATTGTATTGTTCTGATGTGGAGTCTTGGCAGGGGTATCATGAGAACCATAGATGCCATATGATCCAAAATCCTGAGGTATTCCCTTGCAGTAACTGAAGTCTGAGAGGAAAACCTTAGAAATACATCTAGATAAATATCTACTTTCCTGTGGAAGAGAAGCTCTTTGAAATGAAGTGTCTAGCTGACACCCTGGAAAACAATCCTGTTCGAAGGGGTCAAAAAGACTTTTGAATGTTCCCTTAGAATAACAATACCCATTTGTTAACCGGGTAGGCCCATTGGACACACAGTCTCTTTTCAGGGATGACCCACGAGCAGTATCTGGCTAAGTGACTTGCTCAAGGTCACACAGTAGGCAAATTAGGGCTGAAGGATCAATCTATGTGCCATAGGAACTACAGCTCACAGTCTTAATACTCTGTGTCAACTGCCAGACTAATTCCAACTTGTGTAAGAGATCTCTCACCCAAGTGAGAGATTTCTGGCACTTTGAAAAAGACTCTGCAAACATAAGTAAGTCATCTAAATATGGAAAAATGTGGATACTCTGTAGCCTGCAAAGAGCTGTACCTGGACACTTTGTGAACACACTTGGTGCAGACCGGATAGTCGAGAGAGTAAGGGGGATAATAATGTGATCCAGACACACAAAACCTTGAGAAGCACCTGAATAGAGATGTGATAAGTATCTTTTAAATCTAGAGTTATCAAGAAACTTGAATGAGACAGAAGAGCTAACAAGTTGTGAAGTGACATCATTTTGAATTTGGGGACGTTCGCAAACAAGGTTTAGGAAAGAAAGATGCACAAATGGTCTCCAAGCATTTTCTTTCTTTGGCATTAAAACATCCTTGAATAAAAACCTTTTCCCAATTACCATCTGGGAAGGGGGAATTGGTTCTTTCACTCATTGGGACAGTATGTGATGGAGGACAGATAGAAATAAGAGAGTCTGTTCTGGTACATGAGGAAATACTACCTGGAAAGGAGAAATTTCCTCCCACTGCCATCTGTAACTTTGGTGAATAATCCTCGGAACCCATTTGTCTGAAACTGTTGTCAAAGAGAAAAGTGGAAGGGAAAGGAGGCTGCCTGGGTGCTGGGGGGAGTGGTGTGTAAGGGTCTTTAAATATTCATTCTGACTTGTTGGACTGCCCTTAGTTTCGAGAAGTTACAGGATACTTTTTGGAACCCCTATGCCATTTCTTCTTAAATATCGGTTTATCTGCATTTTGTTGAGACTGTTCATTTTATTTTTTGTCAAAATTGGATATGGGGTTAGACAATCCCTTTGAAATTTTGGAAAAGGAGGGATGAAAATAGAGATTCTCTGAATCGCCTTACTCTTTTCAACACACTTTTTGATCACCTCTGCAGTAGAGGAGGCAAGAATTAAGTCTCTATCCAAAGCAGAATTTAAAATCTCATTTTTACCATCATCTGGGAGGTTCTGAGAACACAGCCAGGCAAACCTGCTCAAAACAGTGACAGTGGCAATAGCACTGGAAGAAGTATCAGCCGAGTCATACACTGACTGCAAACAATGATTAGTGGCTTGTGCAGTTGAAGAAACAAAATTATTTAAAGCAATTTCCTCATAAGAAGAGACTGCAGACTAACCATTCCTTATACTTTCACAGTTGGTCAGAACATATGAGTTTGACAATAAAGAAAAGTCTGGAAATAAAAATGTAAAAGACTGAGGAATGTCATAGATCCTATCTGCCATTTTAGGGACAGCTGACTGGCTATAAGGAAAATTGCAGGCAATATACACACATCCTCTAAAACTGACAGAAATGGAGGAATGGGTGAGGGTTCTGGAAATTCCTTCTGTAACAACTCATAGTATTTTCTGGGTGACTGAGAAACTGCCACTGAAAACACTGGCACGTTCGCGAAATAGCCTTTGAAAAAGAGAACCCTTCACCGGAAGAATCAGAAAATGAGCTCTCCTCCAAGTCTGAAACAGGTATCTGAGAAGAAAGCCTTGTATCTGTCTCTTCATCTTCCTGTCAAGATTCAGGATCTTGAGTTTCTTCAGGAAAAGAAGTATCCATTTTTGTTTTATCAGAAACTACTCTATAAGAAGGACCAATACCCAGAGTTAAATGCTGAGCAGTAAACTACTGCTGTATAAGTAAATTTGAGGAGGAGAAGATATACGTTTAGTTTTCTGCTTCTTTTTGGCAAGAAACGTGTCCAACAGTGTTATTAATGACAGCAGCAACTTCCCCAGGGATGGGCGCAACATTCTGACAAAACAAGGAATCCTTCCCTGTTCCCTCTCCCAGGACTGACAGAAGAACTTCCTTGCCCCCCCCCCCCAAGAGGACCTCAACAGCCACAAAGGATGCAGTTAACTCCCAGTCCACTGTAGGTCCTACAAAAGAGTAAAAGATGAGTGGCCTGAGGTACAACTAATGGCTACAGCAGAGTTACCCACCTGTGACTGAGGCAAATTGCTAGCCTGCTGTGGTGGCAAAGGTTGCCTGTTTAATGTTTTCTTTTTTTGGCTGGAAGAAGGACCGACCATGGGACCAGCAGTTTGTTCCATGGTCAAGATGAAAATGGTGCCTCGTTCCCAAAGAAAACAAGTAGCAAAAGATGGGAAAACATAAAAGTCTTTAACAATCACAACACTTTTCATATTAAAACACAGTAAAATGCACTTTAAAACACTTTGCCTGTCCCAAAAATTAAAACAAATGAAAGTTTTCCACAGAAAAAAAATTAAATAGCTTATAAACAGAGAGAACAAGAGCATTCTCATTTAAAATTACAATACAGTCTTGTGACAGTCCATTAGAACACTAACTCTGAGCTTTAAAATAAGGAAAGTTTTAATAAATAAACTTTTTCTTTTAAATTAAAGGTTCCCCCAAAAGTAACTTAGGTGCCCAGGAAAGGAACAGCATAAACTGACCATTATTCCTTGAAAGCCTTAGACTAGCTTGCTCCTTTGCAGCAGGAAAGCTCTGAAGGACTTGATGCCCAAGCCTTTCTTTTAAGTCACCTTTGCTTTAGCCGAGTCATTGTTTGCGCATATGGAAGATGACCTTAAGCTTTGGAAGATGTCTGGTTGTGGTATCCTGTGCAGGAAATACTCCCATATAGCTAAGGCTGGTGCAGAAGTGAAATGCGATGGCCATCTAATGATACACA
The DNA here is from genome assembly GCF_019279795.1 of Protopterus annectens. Classification (NCBI taxonomy): domain Eukaryota; kingdom Metazoa; phylum Chordata; order Ceratodontiformes; family Protopteridae; genus Protopterus; species Protopterus annectens. The sequence goes on from NC_056745.1 coordinate 1,337,494,916, forward strand.
GACTTGTTAGCATGCAACTTCATATCTGTATTTTGTACCATTAACTATTCTGAAACTGATGTCACAGTGATAAAAACTGAAAAGCAAATATAAAATACCTCTTCTGGTTTATAAGAAAGTGCATTTAAAACTTAACATAACAGTATCTGATCAAATAGATCACTGTTGGAGTATCCATTACAACATGGGACATATCCTGCTAATGATACCATACGTCCAAACACTCTATAAAGTTTAAGTCTCCTCCCTTGTGTGATGCATATTTGCTTTTGGCATGAATGGATCAGTTAGTATAAAAGGAATGTACAGAAGTGCCAAAACTCAGAGCCTTCTTATCTCAAACATGGAGACTAAAGCTCCCAGTAAAATCATGTCAAAAGAACAAAAAGGAGGACACCCCACCCCTAACAGGGAATGGAATAAAAAGGGGATGGAGGTAGGGTGCCAGTACTGCAACAATGATCTATTCAAACATCTGCTGTTATGGTAGATTGGCTACACAACTGTACTATCTTCTTCATTAAATCACTGTTGCAGTAGCCATTACAATGCAAAGTTTGTCAAAGCTCAGGAAGAAAGGGAGGATGAAGAATTATCACAGTCCAGGATTTCCTGAAGAATAGCCCAGGGTAAGCTTTGGAAACAGAATCTAGCTTGTAATATTTGGTAAAGGTATGAACTGTGGACAAAGTTGCTGCTTCTGATATAGACATAGATAGACTCTACCCCTTTTCAGAAAGTCCCAGGTGTAGCAATTGCACTAGTAGATTCAATCTTGACAATCTGAATGCAGATTTTACTCATGACTGAAATAGCTGAAGCAAATTGAATGAGAAAACTGTTTAGAGATAGTTTGTTTAGATACAGGCTGTCCCTTCATAGCACACAAAAAGTTGATTTTTAGTTTTGTCTAAATAAAATCTAAGTTGTGTATGGACATCAAAGCAAAGAAGAATCCTTTCACCCTTGTTTTATTTATTTATTTTGTGGGTTAGGACAGAAACAGGAAGCTGTATAGATTGATCAAGTATGGAAAGACCCAAAAAGACTAAATAGAAAAAACAGCCAGTGATTCAGATGCCTGTCTAGCACAGCTCAAGGTTACCAAGCAAGGTAGTCTTCCAGGATTAGAAACTTTAAAGAAGATCTGGCTACAGGTTCAAAGGGAGACACTGTTATTTTTAAAACAAAATTCAAATCCCAAGAAGCCGCCATTTTTGTTTATGGTATGATATGGAGAACCCTCTTTAAAAATCGTTTGACTTGAGAGAAAGAATAAAGAGGTGGATTCAGTAGCAGACATGTTGAACTGGTGAAAAGGTGTCCCTTTACTGAAGCGTAACAAGGCAAAAATTGAACAATTCACACAGGTACTGGACAATTGGGATGCTTCTGCTTGAGTCAGGTGCCATCCTCTGCCTTGACATCATAAAGATCATCTCTTCCATTCGGATAATTAAGATTTTCTATAGCAGGTTTTCTTGCATCCTTCCATACCTGTTGGGCATGCTCAGAAGAAAAAGTGTCTAAAAGGGATCAAAAGCCATACATTGGGACTGTGATTTAGAATGTTAGGATGAATCAGAAATCCTTTGTCTCTTGTGAACAAGTCCACTCAGTGAGGAAGCTATTCGTAATTGCCACTCACCACTTGCATGAGAAGGGATAACCGGTGTTGTCTGTGTGAAATGGGAGTCGCCAATAACATTTTTTGGTTAGTCCTTTCTGATTGTTAACATGACTTAGAAATAAAAGGGGGATCCATAAAGAAACACCCATGTCCAGAAGATTAAAAATACATCCTTCCTGTGAGAAACATTCGGTTATGTGTTTAAGCATGAGACAAATAGATCTTCATGTGGTGTACCCTAGTAGTGGACTGTCTCTACAAAGACCACCTCTCACTAGAGAAACCACTTGTGAGGGTCTATCCTGGATCTTCTGACATAGTCTGCTCTTAGCAAGGACAGTCGTATTAAGTTTTTTCTTTTGGGAGGAAGAGCCTTGGAACCAATAAGTTTTCCTTTTCACATCACCTTAACATTTCTTTCTGAAGTACTGGTTAGCAGATTTTTTCTGGCCTGACTCAAAAGGTTTGCAAAAAACAAGGTCTTAGACTGTTGGAATATTTTTTCTGGCATTTAGGAAATAAGAAATGAGAATATAACTCCCTGCATAAGCATACCTTTATATTTTTTCAGAACTTCAGCAGAATTACCAAATAAAAAAAAATCCCTTATCCAGAGGAGTATATAACACTTGGGCTTTAACATCCTCTGGAAATATATGAAGTCGAATCCAAGCATGCCTTCTCATCATTATCCTAGTGGTAGCTACTCTGGAAACAGCATTTGCTCCATCATAGACATGTTTAATAGTATACTTAGTCACCCGAGATGCAGAGCAATGCATTTCCATAACAGCAAACTTTCTAAATTCTGAAATACAATCTACTAAGGAGTGTGCTATATTCTAAAAAATGGATAAAAGACACTAAGACACAAACGTATGGTAATTTATGGCCCTGAAAGCCAAGATGAAAGTCACATATACTTTTTGTCAAATGCTCTGCTGTTTTTATCATTAGGAACCACGTCAGGGAGAAGAAGATATTCTAGTACCTTTCTCTGTTTCCAAAGAAATAATGTTGAGTCCACACAGGGCTTTTTATAAAGGTACTTATGGGTATCTGGAGCCCTATAATATCTGTTAGGTAGGAAGTTTGAAGTCTGGTGAAACAGAAGCAACTGAAAATACATCCTTCAAGGCCCCTAATACCCCTCAACTATCCAAATTTTTGCCTCACTTTTTGGTCTTTTCCTCATAAAATTTGTGGTTTTCTTGCAAATCACTGAGGATTGAAGTTACTAAATAATGACATACATTTGAATTTCAGACTTTATATCCTTCATAAAACACATGCTAACACAAATCCTGTTATTCTAGCAACTTTCTAACTTTATAAAAAATATTTAAAATCTGTCCCTCTTTTTGGGCATTTATCATCCCATTATTTTAGGTTGTGTTGAGATTTCCTATACTAAGAGGTTGACGGGTATGCCCCTAAAATTAGAACGAAAGCCACATACTTTGGGGGGGTCCATAATGAATAGTTCACAGTACCTATTTTCTGAGTGTCATACACTTCTTTGCCCTCCCATTGGAAACAATCAATCTTTCATTTTGCCACAGTATTAATGATGTTTCCTCATTTGGGGAGTTCAAAGAGTGTATCATGTGACTCAGATTCATAATCTAAGGAAGAAGGAATCTGAGAAGTATAATTCAATCATCCATTATCAGAGTCACAAAAATATTCTTCTTCATAACAGGAAGGAACATTCCTCTTTTTAACAGATATGGAACAGCAGGAAGCTGGTAAGGAAGATTTGAAAGACTGAATGGCTTTGAACAGTCCTTTGAGCATAGGTAAACCAATTCTGCTGACTTCCCTTTTGAGAAGAAAGGGTATTCCCCTTTAAAGAAGAAAAGGTAGCAGGAAGGGACAAATGCTTAGTCTTGCTTTCTGACAAACATGAGCAAAGACTACAAACAGAGGAAAAGGAAGGCTCCCCAGTGGGGTAATTATCTGCTTGAAGACCGTATAATACTACCAAAGCTGCTGAGAGGCTGCATAAGCATAATAATGGCAAGACATTTCCGAGGTTTGGTGTGTCTGTACTATCATCTTATACTTGCACTTCGCTTGTGCTAAGAGCAGATAGAGGACATGAGAGAAAGGAGCCTGAAACACTGTAAACTGACTGAACATATGGTACATTTGAAAGGATACATACTACAATGTAATGGTTACTGCAAAAGTGATCTAATGAACATCAACAATGTTTACAGTAAATCCGGATACAAGATTAAACATCACTGAGAGAAATGGTGTACTTCAGGAGCAGTTTTGTTGCCATGCCTGCCAGAGTGATCTTATTTGTTTATTTAACATCAGTCACACTTGCCTGAACTGAGACTGTGAATGTATAAAATACAATATTGTGTTAGAATGAGGAAGGGCAGGTGGAAGCAGTACCTGCCACAGGCCATGAAACATAACAGAAGTATTTTTATTTTTATTTATTTATTTTACATTTGTTGACCGGGATATTCTGACTGGATACATGTCCATTTTCAGCAGAGGCCCAGGGAGAAAAGCTCCAAAGGTAGTTACAAAAGAAAACATACATAGTACAACTTAAAAACAGTTTTCAGACACTGTAGAGACAAGTAAGTTAAACAATCACACAAACTTGTGAAATAGTCTAAGACATTACAACACAAGTTAATGCCAGGTGAAATAGTATTGTTACACTAATATAACTAAAGATTTAGTCAGGCTTGGAGCAAGGACATAAACAATGAGAATTGAAATACTGCTTGAGACTTTTCTTGAATTGAGTTAGGGATGACTCTAGAGTAACGTCAGCAGGCAGTGAGTTCCACGTTTTGCCAGCAGACTTAGCAAACAGAGAGTCACCAGCTGAGTTATTGGCTTTGACAGTCTGAACTACAAGTCTATTAAATGAGCGGTCTGGGGTTGCAGTAGGGGTAGATGATGTTTTTAAATGCAGGTGTTTTTTCAGGTTGGTAAAGTACTTTATGAGCTACTATGAGTTGGTTGTACAAAATTAACCTGGGCAGTTCTAGCCAGCAAGATTATGTAGGTTTATACAATAATGTGTTTTATAGGGCAACCCAGTTGCAAATATAGCTATGTGATTGAGAGTTTAAGATCAGTTTTATTTAAATTGGTAAGTAGTGGGGAGGCATAGAGAAGGATAGATAGTAGATGAATGCGGGAAATGGCAGTTCTGGCAAGCGGGGTTAGGAATGGTTTGATCCTGTATAGTGAGCCAAGTTTTTTGTTAATGGTTTTGACAGTTTTACTGACATGCATATCAAATTTAAGATTATCTATGATTACACCTAGGAGCTTTGTATAGACATCTGGGGAGATTATGGTCCCATTATTAAACTTAATGGAGAAGGATACTATTGTGGATTTTTGGGTGGGGGAGAAAAGTAATAGTTTAGTTTTGTTCATAGGTAGGTACTAGGCTATTGGCCCAAGGGCCTACGTAAGCCTAGCCAACAAGTTTCCCTGGCTTACGCCACCCAAGAAAGTTATTTTCCTGTGCCGCTGTTGAGCAGACACACAGAAGTGATCCCCAGGGTGACTTTCCTATTTCCCATCCACTCATCAAGATTTTTCTTGAAGAGTGCTAATGAAGAACTTTGCTTGACATAGATGGGTAGCCTGTTCCAGAGTATGGGAAGTCTCTGGGACAGGAATCTATAACTCCAGCATGTCCTGTTTATTGTGGAGACAAGGTTTAGATCCCTCGGAGGGATTAGGATTTCTTTAGGTGTAGCATGTCCAACAGCTCTGGGTTTGACATAGCTTTATATGTTAGGCAGAGATCACCTCAGAGTAGGCGATATGCTATGGAGTAAAGCTGGAGTTTTTTGAGGCGGTCAGTGTAGGGCATTTGTTTGAGGCCAGTAATCCTCTTTGAGAGGTACTTCTGTGGCCTTTCCAGCTGCTGCAGATGTCTTGTGAGGTACATTCCAAAAGGGGCGTTGTACTCTATAATGGGTCTAATGAGTGTCGAGTAGGACTACTGTCCACCTTGGTCCCACGGTCTTTTATCACACATTTGGTGTTAAGTAGTTTGCTGCCTATGTGGTAGTTCATGGGTACAGAGTTTTTACCAAAGGGGATGACACTGCACTTTTTGGCATTGAGCTTGAGGCCATGGCTCTGACACCAGGCATCTGTCTCAGCGAGGCCCTTCTGTAGGATGTCCACATCATTTAGGGACTTGACTATGGCTCCTAGTTTGCAGTCATCAGCGAACTTCGTTAGCCAGAGGCCTTCTGTGTTAGCCTGCACTTCAGAGAAGTAGATACCAAACAGGAGAGGTCCCAGGATGGAACCCTGTGGTACTCCACTTGTCACTGCTTTGAGGTCAAATTTGGAATCTGCAACTTTTACAGTGTGGGTTCTGTCAGTGAGCCAGTTGACAACCAATCTTGTGACATAGGGATTTATACCTAGTTTAGTGAGTTTAGCTATAATTCCAGAATGGGGGATGGTGTTGAAAACCTGGGTGAGGTCAAGATAGGCTGTGTGAACCACCTTACCCTCATCTACGGCTTTGGTGACTGCCTCAAAGAAGTCGATCAGGTTCAGGAGGCATGATCTGCCTTTCACAAACCCAAACTGGGTGGGATCCAGAGTTTGGAGGTTACCAATGTCTTTGTTTATGAGTTCCATGATGATACGTCCCATGGCCTTGCAGACCAGGCTCGTCAGACTAATAGGTCAATAGTTCCCAGGATCAGTGGTGGCTCCCCCTTTGTGGAGTGGGATAACTGTTGCTATGCGCCATTCGGTGGACACAAAGCTTGATGTGAGGCTATTATTGAACATGGTGTTTAAGTGGGGAGCCAGTTTGTTCTGAAGTTCGTGTAAGACACAGCCTGAGATGTTGTCCGGTCCCATGGATGCTGTGTTTCTGGCTTTAGCGAGTGCAGCTTTTACCTGTGTAGTTGTGATTACAGGGACTCTGCATTCTTCCTGTATAGATATGGGCCCTTTAGGGGTTGAGAGGGGGGTAAAGTTAGCACTGAACCTATCTGCCAGGATGTTGGCAATATCAGTTGGTTCTGTAATTTTCATGCCTTTGTGCTATAACTCAGAGCAGATCTGGGTGTTGTCATCAAGATTCTTGACATAGCTATAGGATGCTTTGTGGTTGTCCTTGGACTTAGTGGTGATTTTGTTTTCGTAGCTAGCTTTGGAGGATCTTATAAGGGATCTCAGCTTCTTACTGAGACTGACCAGGGAGCTGCTCCACTCATGGGATTTTACTCTCTTTTGCAACAGTTTCTTCCTTCTGTTGTACAGTTTATTTACAGCAGGGGACCACCAGATTGGTTTCCTTTTCTTGGAGGATAGCATCTTGGTTCGGTTTGGGATAGCCCGATCCATGCACTTGTGTAAGAGCTTATAGAGTGCATCTGTGTAGGATTCAGCCATTATAACTGTATTGTCCATCTACATGGGTGTCATGAAGTTCACCACTTCTGCCTTAAGAAGCATGAAGTTGGCTTTGGAGAAATTTTTTACTGTGGTTTCCTTAATGGGGAGTGGGGGTGGGATGTGGATATCAAGGGTGATTAGCTTATGGTCAGATCGGACCAACGAGGAGTTGACTTCAGGTGTGGAACACTGATCTCTTATGTTGGTAATGACTAGGTCTAGGATATTGTTGCCCCTGGTGGGGGTGTGGATAAGTTGATCCAGGGCATTGGAGTTTATGAATTCCAGAAAGCGTTGTGCTAAAGAGTTGGTACATGAGTAGTTTTCCCATTTAGTGGTGGGGTAGTTGAAGTCGCCCATTATTAGAGTGTTTGGTTGAACCCTAATATTTTCCAGTACATCAAGAAAAGAGGAGTGGGAATTTTGGGGCATGGTGGGGATCTGTAGCAAGCTACAATTTGGATTGCAGTTTTGCCCAGAGTTAGTTGCACTTGGATAACCTCGGATGCATTGTGCTGAGCAACTAGCCTGGAGGTGTGGATATCCTTAATGAATATGGCACACCTCCGCCTTTGGTCTTTCGGTCCAGGTTACATGGCCGAAAAGTGTGGTATGAGTTATAGCCTGGTAGTGCAGGGGTGCTTTCTGGAGCCTTGAACCAGGTCTCAGTCACTGTACAGATATCGATGTTCTCCATTTTAAGAGGTGCCTCGAGTGAGTGCATTTTGAGATTTAGACTTCTAGCATTGAGCAGCATTACCCTCAGTTTTTGCTTCCCTGTTCCTGTTATGGTGGTGAATTTGTTATTTGAACCTTGTCTAAAAAAGGCACTATAGGGGCAGCAAGTGCCTTAGCCAGTATCCAGAATCCCAGGGGTGACAGGTGCAGGCCATCTGTGGCAAAGCATCGTGGTCTGTCGGCCATGTCATCTCAAGCAGACAGATACTGGATCCCCTTAGAATGACACCAGAGGCTTAGCCAACTGTTGAAGTCAATCATTTTGTCCTTGTACTGCAGTATCATTCTGGGTGATGGCAGAATGCTACTCAGGGCTAGGGTCATACCTGCCTGGGCTACAGGATCGGAGAGCTCTTCCATGTCTCTTTTCATGTAGTCCAGGGAGGTACGTCTCAGGTCATTCACACCAACATGGACAATGACAGAGTCATATTTGTACTTGTTGTGGAGTGACCTGAGTGTGTGGGTTATGTGGCGGATCCTGGCACCTGACAGGCAGTTGACAGTAACCTTCTCCTTGTTTAGCCTGGTGAGTGGGACATCAGTGTGCCTGACTATAGAGTCACCTATGACTAGTGTGTTGGGTACGTTGTTTTGCCTTATTGGCTGTGGTTGAGTAGCACACTGAGTCTGTGGGCTATGAGTCATTTGGGTTGTGTTGGGGAATGGAAGTTGCTTGCGTTTCTGCTTTGGAGGTCTCTGTTGCTTAGACAGATTATTACTGAGAGCCTCCGTGAATGTCTTTGTGTTACTATGTGTGGATTTTGGTGGTGTAGATTTAGTGAGACTATGTGATGAGTGTGGTGTGGTGCAAATGTTTATCTTCTCCTCATGCCTGTCAAGTTCAGTCTTGGTTGGAGAGAGCTTTACCTCTAGTTTGGCTAGATAAGTGAATCTCTCACAGGTTGTAGTGTTGGGTGGTAGGAGGAGATGGTTGTCTGTGTACATGAGGCAATTTCTACATTGCCTCTAGATGCCCAGATTCATCAGACAGACAGGAGAGAACACTGGGAGCTGACCCTTGGACATATCTGAATAAAAAACTATTTTCCTCTAGATAAGTGAGGAAAGTGAGTACAAGAGCTGTTTTTCTCTAAGCAAGTGAGAAAAGTAAGTACAAAAACTGTTTTCCTCTAGGTAATGAGAAAGATTTAGTGCTATAGTAATTAGTAGCTTATTTAGTGCTTACAAGTTCTGAACAAGTGCTGAGCATGAATAAGCAAATTTAAGTGCTAAAACTAAGAATCTGTATCTGCACTAGATGAGTTACAGAACAGAAACAAGTGCAAATGCAGGCTTTCAAATCAGAAAGTTGAGAGAGATGGAAGAGATTGCCCAAACAGCCAATAACTACAATTTCTGGGCCAGAGCCACTCCTTATGTGGTAGACAGGTTACCTAGTGCTTACCACTCCCACTGATAAGCTAGAAGGCTTCCCTCCAACACAGAAAGGCTTGGGGGGGGCTCAAAAGCTTACAGTCCTGGATACAGCAAATCTGTATCTGGAACACTAGTTGCAAGAAAGGTAGGAAACAGGCTTACGTTTTTTTTTTTTTTTTTTTTTTTTTTAGGGTTTAAAATCAGACAATGATCAGAAAGCCAATTTTCAACTCTTAAAATATCCTGAATTAGTGGCTGTAGTTCTGGCTGGGAGGTGGCAGAGCAAATCAAGGTGGAGTCATCTGCATATTGAATGCAGTTTGCTTTTGGGATTACAGTATGTAGGTCATTAATGAATATGGAAATCAAAAGAGGTCCCAGAATAGACCCTTGGGGGACACCCACGGTGTTGGGTAAGAGGTTGGATAGTTTATTCTGCCATAGGACAGCTTGTTTGTCACTCAGATAAGCTAGGAACCAGTGGAGACTGTGCATGTCTAAGGAATTTGTTTTCAGGGTGTGGATGAGTAGTTGGTGATTAACCATATCAAAAGCCTTTGAGAGGTCCAAAAAAGAGTTGAGGATAATTTATTGTTGTTCCTGTTATAGTTTATAGCATTAGAGAAAGTGAGAAGGGCTGATGTGGTACCAAGATGTGGCCTAAAGCCATGCTGAGAGTTAGCCAGTAGGTTGTTTTGAATTAGATAATGAGGTAGCTGTTTATGGATGCACTTTTCCATGATTTTTGCTAGTGGTGACAAGACAGCTATAGGTCTAAAGTTAGATAATTCAGCAAAGCTACCACCTTTATGAAAGGGTATGACATGGGAAATTTTCCAAATGGATGGGACTGTGGCTTCTGATATAGTACGATTGATTAGAATGGAGATGGGATATGCTGTAGCATTCTGCAGCTTTTTACAGATATTCAGCAGGAAGAAGATCAGCAGCTAGAGTTGTGGGCTTTAGTTTTTTGATTAGGGTGCGAATAAAAGATGTAGTGACTGGTTGGAGTATGAAGGAGTGCTGGGTAGTGGGAATGGCATCCTGTATGTTAGAGGAAAGCAGGGGTAGCTGGCCAGCTAGGGCCTGGACAGTCTCAGTAAAGAAACTGTTGAAGGTGTTAGCGACATCCTCTGGTAGTTTATCAGAAGAGGCTGAGGGAGTTGGTGTGGTGGTTTGTCCTGGGTGCAGTAGTTTGTTTATGCCTGCCCCAAATTTCTGCGGGTTATTTTGATTTCTCTGCTGGAAATGGAAGTAGAAGTTTTTTTTTATCTAATAGAATGGATCTTTTTATCGCATTCCTTAATTGCCAGTATTTTAATTGATCTATGGGGGCTTTAGTGGTACTCCATATGGCCCATGCCTTGTTTCTGAGTATGATTTTTGATTTGGTATCTTTAGGGGAGCCAAGGTACAAGTTTTGTTTTGGTCCTAATGGAACGAACAGGAGTATGAGAATTAAGGATGGTAAGGAATTTATTGTTAAAGTAAGCAACAGCTTCATCCAAGAGTAGGTATTTTAGGGCAGACCGGTTACATGATTTGAGCTCCTCTTGAAAGTTGGTAGGATTAAAGCTCATATTATTTCCAACTACTCTATAGGTGGGATGATTGGTTTTGTATTTAACTATAAAGGTAAAGAAGTGATCACTAATGTCATCAGAGAGGGTCCCTGATGTGTACATTTGGGGATGGTTATTGATTAGTATCCAGTCTAGTATGCTTTCTTTGTAATTAGGTTTGCTTATCCTGGTGGTGGTAGATATGACCTGAGTAAACCCATATAGGTTCACATGGGTAGTAGGAGATTCCAAGGAGCAGGAGTTCCAGTCTATGTTAAAATCTCCTAGAACTATAGTTTATTGGGGATATGTATTAGTTAACCAGTGGATGATGTATTCTAGTGTATTGGTATTATTCCCTGGGGGAATGTACATGCAGACAATATTTATACATTTATTTTTATTAATCTGAAATCTGGTAGAGAGAATTTCTGCATTATTGACCTGGGGGGTTGAATGGAGTCTATAGTAACAGCATAGATTTAACGAGAACAGCTACCCCACCTCCCTTCCTAGTAGCACGGTCAAGTCTAATTATGCTGTAGCCATGTGGTAAAACTTCATTATCTGGGACTGATGGCTTTAACCAGGTTTCAGTTAGACACATTATATCAGGGGAGGGGTATTCTAATAGGGTATGCAAGTTATGTAGCTTATTGTTAATGCTTCTAATATTTAGATGGCAGACCAGAAGGGAGTTGGGGGGTCTATTTATAGATGGTAATTTGGTTGGGTTATTAGAGTTAGAGGCAGAGTGATCAAGAGTGGTTGGGCCAGGGTTTGGATGAATGTGTCCATCCATTGTGCGGTTGTAATATAAGGTGACAATAAGCTTCAAAAATGTACGCAATAGTTTTTGATAGTGTTTGAATTTTGTTTAGTGTATCTAGAATTAATAGGATGATGGTTTCTTGTGATTAAGGAGTTGGAGATAGGACAATTTATTGGGTTACCTTTCATTTTGGATGAAATTGGGGTAGTGGTTTGACATTTTGGGTTGTGAAACCCTAGCTAGGGCTTATTTTCATAAGTAGAGAGGGGATATGTAATTAACATAAGGGATAGCAGAGAGAGTAAAGATACTGCATTAGATGGACCCATAATGTAGCACAGTTATAATTTTATTATATTTTTGCCAGGATATGAAGGAAGGATAAGAAGTGGGGAAGGGAGGTAAGATTAGGAGTGCAATACTGATTGGTTATGGTGGGAGGGGTGTGGTTAAGTGGCTATAAATTTAGTAGTGGGGGCGGGTGGGAATTGGGGGCAGGGAGAGGTGCGGAGTGAGCCCGAGTGGAGCAGGGCTTAACCAGACACACAGATATTACAGCTTGCAAATGTAAGGTAAGTGCACTAGGGACATATAGTAAAGCATTTTAGGTTCAATTTTACTGGTTGGTAACACCTTTTCTGTATATACTTAGTATTTTTACCTGTAGTATAATGCCACTGATTTTTTAATGAATGTAGGGGAAGATACTTATTAGCTACTTTGACTAACCAATATTTTAGAGTTTTAGAGGATGGTTGGGTTTAGAAATTAAGGCTGCCTAATAGTGCTGTAGACACAGGTCAGCATACATTGTGGTACAAGCAGTAAGAATTAGAGATATTAACCTTAGCAGGTTTAAGTTGAGGCACAGTTCAGAGCAGGTTTTCAGTTAGGTTTCCTCAGGGTAACGTCCTTTTTATGTGATAAGCCTTTCAGGATAGTTGGCAGAAGGGGATAATACCTGATAAGGGTGAGATTAAATAAAGTTAACATAGGTCTCTAGCTTAATCTATGCACACAAAATCAAATAATACCTTATCAGCACTTCAAGTATATAGAAACAGTTAATAGTAAAGCAGCGTGCTTTTACAGGCAACCACAACACATTAACAATGCCCCAAATGAGAATTAAGCAGTCTTTTAGAAAATAACCTTTTCACTATATAATATACATTCATATTGTTATACCGTTCCTTTCACTAGCTTCAACTTGTAAAGGTTTAGTCACGGGGTAATTTAGTTATAAAGAAGGCACTGAGCTAACGCATTAGTAAAACAGTGGACATACAAGCTTCCTAGCCACCAACTATTAATAGTAGACATACAAGCTTCCTAGTCGCTAAATTATTAAAACAGTACAAATACAAGCTACCTAGTTACTACTGGTCTTACACAAGACAGTAATTAGTGAGCAACAGTTGAAAAAGTCTATTTATGTTTTTATTGCAGCTGAAAGAAATGTATCTCTATATGTTCTTCAAGTATACAAAAACAAACCTGTTAACAGTTACTACACTCTAGTCACTGAAACTTTTATTGTAAGTCTCAAAGTCAAGCAATTATCAGTGTTTCTATTCTAAGCGAATACAAATGAGATCTGATAGGTAAGATTACCAGCTGTGTCTTGCAATGCATTGCGGAGAAGCCTGAGCTTTCCAAGAAAACAAATTCATGCTGGGATAACTGCTTTCATAAAGGCTTTTAAGAACACACACAAAAAATAAAAATAGAATTACTATGCTGCAAGCAGGATTAGATTGTTAAGAACTTTCAAGCAAGCTATTTTATTAATGGTCTGTCTTTAGTGGTCCTTCATGACAACCTTCTTGAGTTCAATTCTGGGACAAATAAAATGAGGCTAACCTTTGTGGAGACTATCATGTCCCTTCCTTAGTTCCTGGAATTCAACTTGAGACACTAGCTAAGACCAAGCAGCAACCCAGGAAGAAAAGATACTTTTACCTTTTGGTACTATCAGTCTAAGTGAGGGCATATACATTTTGATGATTTAATAAATGGCCTTTACAAAAATCCTCATTCTGAACCAGTTATCAAGCTTCTTGGCACAAGCATTAAGCTTTTCATTAAATTGAACCACAAATACAAATTAGCTCATTGGAGAAGACAGGTTGAAGTGTGAGGCTGTGATTTGTCAGAAACACCCTAGAAGGAAACAGAATGTTCCTCTGCATGTCAGAAAGCAGGATGCTTATATGTACCTCACCAGAGATGTGCAGTCGCTGGAGAGACCTCAGCAATTTCTAACCAAAAAAATTCAGGGCCTTCAAACACATGACCTACATGGACAGACTGAAGGCCCTGTCACTGTACTCTGTATCTTATAGGCTGCTGAGAGGTGACTTGTGCCTGGCCTACAGAGCAGTCTTGGACCCTGACCTAATGGAAATGCTGCATATCCGCAAGTCAAATGGGACAAGATTCACTCACTCTAGGGATCTTAACCTAGCCTGCAACATTTATAGGACATACTGGAGAGACAGCTATGTTTCCCAGAGATTGCCACTCCTCTAGAACATACTCCCAATTCACATAAAACTGAGCTCCTCAATAACCCTATTGAAGTGTAACTCAGACAACAGCATAGGAGACCATACATTTACCCTGGGGGAGTCACCTATGTCCCTCTTGGATTAGGGCAGTCAGTGCTGACCATAGACTCATGCTGCAAATATAGACCATACAACTTGGTCAATAAGTGAACAAGAGTATAACATTGCTAGGCTTATAAAGGCCCTAGGGCCAATAGCCTAGTAACCTCCTATGAACCTAGTTGTTGACATCATCATCATCTTGGGACCATCCCTTGTTAAAATCAGGTAGGGTCCTCAAGCCATTCAGAGAAAAATCAAGCTGACACAACAAAGAATATGGTCTTGTCTTGCTTGGTGGAATACCTGACCTTCTCATACATTTCTGTGGCATTCTTTCTTCTTGGACAATTGGATGCATTATGTTTTTTTCTTTTTTATCTTCACGTCATGATATACTATGCTCTAAGAAAAATTTCTGCAGTTACAATGTTCAGGGACATGATTGTTCTCCAAATAAAAGCAGCAGCAATCATGTTTAAATAGAGATGCCATTTTTGCCCAAAATGCCATTTGTAAACAAGAGGCTTCAGTAATGTAAAATTTAGACTAGTAAGATGAAAGCAAATGAAACTCTTGACAAACAGTAAGATCAGACAGAATAAATGAGGAAAAAAAAACAAACAAATACTAAATTATAAGGTAAACTTTGGAAATACTAACTTTCATCACAGGAAAACCTGAATTCAATGTAGTGAGAATAAACTCAAAGGAAGAGATCACTCCTTTTACAAACATTCCTTTATTTGTTTTGCAAACAGCATGACTGTTACCTTCAATGCAAGCAGAATCAATGAGGGAAGCTAAGAAGCTTAGAGTTGACATGACCCTGTTTGACAAGTGTTCTTTGAAGAGGCAAGTGAGAAAAGCAATAGGCATGGACTACTAAGCCATTAGCAATGTATCTGAGACAGTACTAGAAAATATTTAATAAGCAACTTAGCCTTGAAATTGGCAGGTAAAATAGTACTGTGTGTGTGTGTGTGGGGGGGGGGGTTAACTCTCAAAGTTAACACATAATTCAGTACTAATTCTAGTTCAATATAATGCCATCATAACAGAAAATGCAGAAAGAACAAAAGAAAAAATATGTATGTTTTGACAAACAGATAAAAATTACAACACCTTTAATACAGGAAATAAATGTAAAAGATGAAAAGCAACTTGAAATGGTAAGTGAAATGTCAGAATATGGTAGTTTAATTCCAATACAAAGAAATGCAAACACAAAAATGGGAGAAAATGTTATAACTAGTAACAAACAGTAAAAAGGGATATACAATGGTCACATAAAATGATTTATGCATTATAGTAAGGGTTCAATGAGACTTTGAAGTATTTTTACCCACTGGTGTGACCTGCTTGACATGAGCTCAGTCAGGAGGTTACATTTAATGTAGACAATGGTATAATCACGACTGATGGATTTAAGTATGTGCATGCATGTTACTGGAGTAAAAATATTACGTGGATTTTTACCCACTGGTGTGTCCTGCTTGATATGAGCTCAGTCAGAAGGTTACATTTGATGTATACAATGGTATAATCACAATGACTGATGGATTTAAGTATGTGCATGCATGTTACTGAAGTAACAATATTATGTGGATGTTTTCTTATCATGATAAAGTCTAGTTTATAAAAATAAGAAAATGCATATTTAAAATAATCAAAGTGAAGAGCTGCACTAATAATAGGAAACCCATAATGAAACATCACCAGAACACAGGAAGTTCTTAAACCTAGTACGAACCATAGGTAAGACCCTTTACCTAGAATAATTGTCTACAGATCATGAGACTGCAATTCTAAAAAGACAAAACAGGATGAATACAAAAAAAAAAAATACGCATTTTCAACAAGGTGACAGCAATGATACAGATCCATAACAAAGCCACTTAAACAGAAAAACTAAGAGAACCTATTACTTATACCCTGTAAAAAGCAGATTATGCAACTAATGATTGTTACATGTTACCCAGTTCTTTTGTTCTCTAAAACAGCTGTGTTGTGACTTCTGTATAAAGTTTTCTTAAGAAACATAATATACCTCTGTTCCCTTAATATTGCGGAATGTGATTCAGGTCGACATCTACCTTGTCGACAAAAGAGATGGTCAACAGTCGTAAGAGAGAGCTACAATACTGGGATTGGGGAACATCCTCTTTCCATGATACTGTGCAGTCTCAGAGTTAGAATATATAAGCAAAAGAGGGTGTGGGGGTGCAGAGGGCTTGTCCCACCTGCAAAAAAATATCATTTTACATTTGCATGCTACTAGGTTCTCAAAACATGCACATTAAGACACTGACTTTTTTCTGATTATTTTTACTGGTTATGCATGTCAACATTTGGGTCATTTGTAATTTTTAAGTAAATTAATGTGTTTATATACACATTCATATCTATGAGCATGTCATCAAGTATCAAATACTCATAAGAGTGACGATGAATTATTATTTTAGACCAAATCTAAAATGATTGAAACAACAAAACTTAAACTTTTTTTTTTTTAAACAGTGAGGCAAGCCACACCCCCCGCAACCCCCTACACCCCTTGCCAACTCCAAGATCACACAACAGTGGGGAAAAGAGGCAAATTTCCTTACCCCTACTGCACCAAGATCCCATAAAAAAGGTTGCCAGCAAAATCTCCACTGAATGAGCATTTGCTGTTATTCAGTGCCTGAAAATGTTCACTGTTTTAACCTGCAATTACACACACACACACAATTATAGTAAGAATGTTCAAACTATTTAAATGCAGAATACAAAACACTGACAAAAACAGTTCAAATATTCATACTACTGAAAATCCCTAACACTCAACATACAAAAGATTACAAAACGAAAATAATTTCCTTTTGTGATCCTCAACCTCTTGCCTATTGTCTATACCTCTAGATCCATAACACTAGCTCAAATTTGTCTGAATAGTGGCAGTGCTATAAAAGGATTTTTTTAATGTAAGGTGTAGGCTTAGGGTTAGCACACATTACTAAAGTAATCACGGGGGGGCTTCACTCTGCTGCACCACCTTAGTAGTGCATGTTAACCATAACTCTGCCCCAAACTACATGTAACTTATTAAGGCTGAGTGACGCCTCCAGGTGCTTCTGCAGTTACACACTACTGATGCCTCTAGGCGACAAGAATATTGTTTATATTTGCATTAATAATTCCAAAATCATGCTACATACAAGTATTAAAATATTTTATCTTAAGGCTTATTCAATGGCAAACACAACTGTATTGATTTTAACCTCTGTCTAGTGCAGGTAAAGAGATATTAACTGTTGTTCATATATTTCTTTTTTAAACAAAAAAAATCTTTATTAAATTATCATCTATGACATAGATGATCTTACATTTATATAAATGAAAATAAGCCACAGCGACACAATCTCATTTGCAGACATTATACATTACAAACCATGCTAACACAACTGAAGCTGCAAACATTATACATGGTTTTTAATATATCCAGTCATTGTCAGTCTATTGTTACATATCTCATTCAAATCCTGCCTTCTTTTAAACCTCTTTCCTCCTCTGCATGTATTGATCCCACATTTCTCATTTTTCCTGTGTAATTTGTTCCTACCTTTTTCTAAAGATCCTGGTTCCACTTGTTTTATCTCTGTTACTATCTTCGCTACTTCTAGTAAAATTGTTTTAGACTTTGATTTCCATTTTCTAGTAATTGCTTTTTTGGCAGCCTTCATTAGACTCAGCAAGGCCTTACTATGTCTAAGCAATTCCAATTCTGTATCATAGTTAAAAAAAAAATCATTTCCACTCCAATTTGCTTACCTAGCATCTCTGACAGAGCAGTCTGCAGGGAATCTTTAAAGTCTACCAACTCATTACACTCCCAGGAAAATGTGCTTCCAGTTACCTCTTTCTTCCCCATCACACCTCAAACATTTGCTGCCTACCCGAGGAAAAATTATTTGGAGTCTACTCATGGTATAAAAAATACCTGTGTAAACACTTCCAAATCCAAGATCCTAAATCTTCTCAATTTTGTTGCACACTTGGGAGACATGCATATATCCCCCATTGTTTCTTTGTGAATTGCTTATCCAATCGCTCTTCCCAATCATTCCTAACCTCCTCTGATTGATTCTTAAACTTATCATTCAATATTTATATGCTCGACTAGTTATTCCTTTCTTAATGGCAACTTCTGTTCTAGAATCTACTAAAAACTGTACCAGTGCTGGTCTTTCATTCAGGACTCCCCAATTTCTTTCTCTTTGCCTGTACTCTGATAACAACCCTTTATAGGGAAGGCAATCACTAACCTGTAGTCCAAATAAGTTTTTGGCATCTTCCCATTCTATTACCTTTCCCTCTCTGGTTATTTGCTCCCAGTACTTTGGTTCCCTTGCCAGTTTTCTCCAATATATTCCAACAACCTCTTGCCTATTGTCTATATCTCTAATTACAGTCATCACTATTGGCAGAATCTCCTTTCTCCATTCCTGTTTTGGCTTAGTTCGTAGAATACGTTCTGCTACTTTGTGAATATAATATAATATTCTGTATGATTGTTCTCCTTAAAGGTCTGCATCTAAAATCCCAGTCTCTCCTTGTTTCTTGAGCCCCCACCCCCATCATCTCTTTCCACTTTGTATTATAGTTTTCTACTTGTGCTAGCAGCCTTAACTGTGTTGCTCTGAAATACTCCTTCAGCTCTGGCAATCCTAATCCCCCTGTTCTATTGGAAGAATAAGCATATCCCATTTGATTCTTGCTGTCTTCCCCTCCCAGATAAAATCCTTCAACTCTCTGTTAATTGCTCTTCACAACTTCTCCTCTGGTTGATAAAAATATACCTGCCTATGTACAAGAATAAAGGGACTAAAAACATTTTAACTATGTGTATCGTGCTATCCATATCCATAAAACAAAGCTTCCGTTTTCTCAGTTTTTGTATTATCTTTTTAGTCTCTTCCCACATATCCTTAGCTGCCATACCAGTATCATTTTTAATCCATACTCCTAAATACTTCATTTTATCATGTCCCCATAAGTATGGATATTGCTGAACCAATTTGTACATGGGTAAATAATTTACTGCTATTGCTTTTGTTTTAACTTAATTGTTCTGGGATGAAAGCGCTTATCTATTTTATGTGGATTTAATAAAGCTGTGTTTTGCACTTGAACTACCTCTGGATTGATTTTTTGGCTTGAATAAGCATTCTGCTACTTCAGTGAGGATTTTAGCTGCCCTGTTTTGCACTTGGATTACTCCTAGATCGATTTTCTGGCTTGAATAAGCATTCTGCAACTTCAGTGGGAATTTTAGCTGCCCCATTTGGCTTTCTATCTTTTGAGCTAGACTTTCTTCACTACCATACCTCTTATTTTCTTTGGCAAGGGTTCTAAATATAATGCAAATAAAGTGGAGAGAGGACTCTCCTGCCTGGTTCCTCTGCTCAAGCAGAGATTATCAGCGAGGACCCCACCCACTTTAATTTTCACCTCTGATCCCTCATATATCCTCCTCCTAACCAACCTTATAATTTTATCAAGGAATGCAAACATTTCCATTGCTCTGCTCATAAGGTCACAGCTTACTCTGTCAAATGCTTTCTCTGCATCAAGACCCACCAACAACAGTGGTATTTTCTTATATTCTGCTTCCCTCTGGATCATCACTGTTCTGTTAATGTTGTCAAATGCTTGCCTCCTCTCCACAAAACCACACTGATCCATATCTATCAATTTTGACATAATTTTTGCCATTCTTTTGGCCATTACAAACAAACACTTTATAATCATGATTTAGTATTGAAATGGGCCTGTATAAAGCTGGATCTGATGGATCTTTACCCTCTTTAGGTATTATAGCTATTACTGCATTTCTTCCAAGATTGTTGGTACTTTCCCTCCTCTTAAAATACTGTTAAACAAAACCTCCCAGACATTTATCAGCTTTTTTCCCTCCTAGCTTCCAAACTTCCACAGGAATAACATCCATTCCTGGGGACTTTCCTGTTGATTGATTATGCATCACCATTTTTATCTCATCTCCTCCTATCCTGTTAGGAATTGAGCCTCCTCCATCTCTAACCTTGACATATTTAATTCTTTCATAAATATTTCCATGTGTACCTCTTCTTGATAACCATATTTTACTAAATTATACAGACTTTTACAGATTTTCCAAAATATTTCTAATACTTCTACAGGATCCTGTTATCTTCCTTGTTATAGGCTCCGTCAGCTTGGTGACAGACCCTTCTACTTTCTGTTGCTTGAGTCATTGTGCTGAAGATTTTTGTGCTCTAGAGTTATCATCAAAACAATTGCTTAACAGCTGTCTTTCTAAACTCATGCATATTATTGAGGTAATCCCTTATTTTCTGTTTAGCATTCTGCAGTTGCTACCGTTCTTGTTTTGGGAGATTCCCCTTATTTTGTAATACTAACATTTGTCAGTCCTGCTAAAAATAATTCTTATTACTTCTTAACCATATCTGCCTTTCTTTTATTTCCACCCTGTTTTTAAATTCCACTTTAATTTTATCCCATTCTCCAGCTATATTTCAGAAGAAATTTCTACTATATTTCAGAAAAAATTTCTATCTTTTCTAATAGCTGCTGAATAATTTCCACTACCCATTCCTTAAATTCTTCTCTTTTCAACAAATAGGTGGGAAAGCACCAGTGTCGCATTTTTATTTTGTTACCCTGCATTTTTATTTTAATTATTGGCACATGATCTGAAATAGTTACTGGGTGCATATCAAGACCTCCAATTAAGTGCATATATTCCTGTGAACTGTAAAGTCTGTCTAGACTAGCCCAGTTTTTGTACCATGGGGAAAATATGTAAACTTCTAGTACTGAATTCACATCTTCCGTTCCAAATAGTTTCATATATTTCTTTAAAAATCTACCATCCTTTGTTATATTTTCCCTTCTGGGAACCCAGACACATCTTCACTGTTGCAAATCAAATTCCAGCCCCCACCAATACGTAATATTCCTTGCTGAAAGCTGATTATTTCTCCCAGAATTTTCTTATGCTTCGTTTGCCCTTATCCTCTTGTATTACTACTGGAGCTTCTCTTGCAATTAATACAAGTAGTCCTCTCTTCTTTACCCCAGTTATTTCACTGAATAACCATCCTGAAAACCTTTCTATCAAATTCACATGTTCAATTCTTTCTAAGCATGTCCCCTGTAGCATACCTATTTGCACTCTACATTGTAATATAGTTCACTACTCTTTCTTTTTTGTATTTATCTGTGAAACCATTAACATTTAAAGACATTATAGAAAGAATCATATTCTTGAGAGATTATTATTCCTAACTTTTATGTATAACAGCTTTTTTGTTAAATGTCTAGTTCCAGCTTTTGTGTTACATGCACTGCTTGGCAGGTTAAACTTTTATACAATTGTTTCTTGTCATCTCCATTTGAGCCTATGTCACATCTTGCACAACATTTTGTTTTACTGAAAACCCTCAAACAAAAATAGACACACAGACACACACCCAATACCCCCTTAAAACCTATTAATTTAATACACAAAACTATGTACATCTTCAAATATTGAAGTTTTACCCTTCTAATAGGAACAAATGTTCTAAACTGACAGCCACACACACACAGACTCGAGATAAACTAAGAAAGATTATCCATGCTAAGATGCATGGTAGAGACTGTGGTTCTATTAAGCACTGTCTGGTTTTGCTTACCTTTAAAGCTCTCTGCTGGGAAACACTTGAATGTTTTCAGAAAGCATTTTCTCCAAACCATTTCTATTTATCAGCTTGTCTACTAGAGGCATGAGAACCAGAAATAAAACTTACTAGAAAAAAAGCATTCTAATATTCATTATTCCTTTTCTTGCTTTCTCTTAAAATGTGTTGCTATATAAAGCTAATGGTCTTAACCCAGTCATTCCCCTATGCAAGAATGAAAAAAGCACACTAATTTTGTCATGCTCTCTTAACCAGATTATTTTACACTGCAGTGTCTACATTTCTTAAATATGGACAATGAGAGAGAAGAAAAAGAAAAAGAAAAAAAACAGCAACACCTATTTTCAATAGTATCCCCATTACACATAAAAATAACTGAAAAGCATTACTTTATAACACGCAAGGAAAGTCATGCTCCATTTAAATAGTACTATGAAGAAAGCATTTCATTTTAGTGAAGTTTCTCCCTCCTCTTCCCCTCTGAGTATTTTTCCAAACATTAATGACATGAAACAGGGTATATGCTTTGGAGTCCCCTACAAGTTTAACAAAGTTCAAGAAAGTCCAATATTTTTAGATTTTCTTGTTCTATTCCTGTTCATCTCCATCTCCCAAATCCTGTCTCTGCTTCATTTCCAGTGCAGCCTCAGTTCTAGTCAAATCCTGTGCTTTTTCCCTCTCTCAAGCATTTTCTGTTGAAACACTAAGGAAGGTTTCACTGGCACAGTCTCCTTGTGGACTTTATTACCAGAAAAGCAAGCAGCACAATTTCCTTCGGTTTCATAGCTCCCTTTTTGTTGGAAAAACGTTTGTATTTCTTCCTTAGCATGTACTTCATCAAAAAATGATTTTGTTCCTCCAGGAAAAAAATATTTTGAAGATAGGTGTGTACAGCAGTTTGAATGTCATGCCTGCTTCTCGACATTCCCTGAATAATGGAATAAATTTCTCTTCTTCCTGGAGTACGAGAATTCATTCTCCACAAACACTCCACTGTCCCACTTTTAGTACTTTGTCTTTCTGCCAGAGTTTTGTCAGAATCAATTTGTTCTGCTGGTAAGATTGCATCTTCACTATAAAAGGCCTAAGTTGTTTTCTCACAGCCAGGTTTGCAGTATACACACAATGTTTCCTTTCAATTAACAATTCCTGTTGTGGAATACCAGTCCAGTTGCTTATTTGTGCTTTCATGAAATGAATAGTCTGTTCTTTCCAGCTTTTCGGGCACAGCAGAAAATCTCAGGTTTTATCTACATGCTCTGTCCTCTAATTCTGTTATGTGCAGTCTTGCACTCAGCCAGCCTTTTCTTCATTTTGACCTCTTGGTTTTGCAGTTTTAGCACCTTATCCGAGTATCTGTTCAGAGCTTCTTCCATTTTTAAGCCTTTTATTATTTTAGTTGATATACTCCATCAGTGTTTAATTTATTTTAGTTTGGTCTGTGTGCAGTTGCTTTATCATTTCCTGAAGGTTACTGGAACTTGCACTGATTTTTGCTGAACAGCTACAGTACTTTTCCTAGTGTTTTTTGTCACCTTTTGTAACTGATTTTCCTTCAGGTCCTCTGTACTACTATTTTTTGTGGCATCCAGTCAGTGCACTTACTAGCCAGTAACTGAAATTTAATCAGAAATCCAAGTCCACTGGCTTTCTCTGCTAAGCTTCTGTTTTCACACTAGGGAGAGCTCGAATTAAGCTATTATTCAGTGTGCAGCAATCTTAGAAGCTCCCCCCATATAATATTTATGTTGTCATAAATTTCATATTTTCAAAATATCTCAAAAACCAAGAAGCACTGAGAGAACTGTTTGGCCTTAAATTAAAAGTGCTCAGCTGAATGAACAAAATGCTAAGGACAGTATGTGTGTAACTCTAGTGGTTGCTGAGATACTTAAAGCTTATTACAAAGTAGTTACTGTGTTTAATGCAACTCATAAAATACAATTTAAGACCATACTAGAACCTAATAAATACTACCCACTACTAAAATAATTTAGGCTAAAGAGTTTGAAATTTATACTTTTTTAGCAATCTCTATGTTTGCAGAGATATGAACATATGGTTGAAATCTGAGGATATCATTTTATTCTATCAAAAAGTTTAGGCTCCACCCACTGGAAGTTGCAGTGCAAACTTCCAGAACTCCACTGGAAGGAATGAGTTAAAAAAATCCTTTTCATAACACTGTCACAACATAAGACAGTCTCAGACAAATACACACTCACCAAATAAGATTTATTCCTTTACTTACTCATTACTCTAACACACACACACACACAAAATTAAGCTATGCCTTTACTTAACACATACCCTAACCTGCATACACACCTGCTCTCCAGAAACACACACAAAATTTTCCTTTTACCTAACCTGCACACATTTGTACACACATACCCTCATACAAACACTTATCGATTTCCATAGAACCAGTGAAACAAGTGTCCATTCGAATATTTGAACTTTTGGTATTAAAAAAACACAGCCTAAAGCTTTGTTTGAGCAAAAGTAGATTCTATCAAGACTTCAGGAACTAGATATGTATATGTGTGTGTATATCTATATCTATACCTACCTATATATATATATATATATATATATATATATATATATATATACAACACACGGGTCTATTGTGTATGAGTAAACCACATGAATTACGAATGGAAAACATACATAAAAAATAAGTTTGATCAAACAAAATAAAACACAAACAATAATATCTAGAGTGGAAAACTCTTTCCTCTACTGTTATTAAAACTAACCCTCCCATAACACTAACACGCCTCAAATTTGTCCGAATAGTGGCAGTGTTATGGAAAGGTTTTAGTGACATTAAAATGTAGGGTTAGGATTGAGGGAATGTGCAGCATTAGGTTTAGGGTTATCACCCATTACTAAAGAGAGAAGGTGGGCTCTTTCATTGAAAAGAGAAGTTATGTCTTACCATAATGTTCCATCTGTGTTGTTGATCTTCGTTAATTCTTGACAGTGGGCTTGGTTCTGAGCCTCAGATCCAACTCAGATGTTTTTTTCATCTTGCTCCTCCCAAAACTCTTGAGCTCTCCCCATAATGCTTCTCCCTAAATTACCTCAGATTGAGTTTGCCTATAAGAGTGACAAATAGACAAGAAGTAACAAATGAGACCAAATCTGTGTCCCTATTATGAAGCCAGCCTTTGGGAATATTCAGTCCACCAAGAGTCTTAGGCAGGGGGGAGTCACGGATTAGTGAGGATCGACAACACAGATGGAATGTTATGGTGAGAAATCACTATCTGAGGTTTTAATCTTCATGTAATCCTTGACTGTGGGACAGAGTCCCTAGCAAACAGAACCTTGGGAGGTCTCACGACAGAATATTCCTGAGCACCATCAAACCGAATGATGCACATCCCCTACAGACCTGGTCCCAATTTGTAATGAGTGATAAAGGTATAAGGAGATGCCCAAGTAGCTGCTGCACAAATGTCATCTAAAGAAGCTCTAGCATGAAAAACTGCAGAAGCTGTTACAGCTCTAGCTGAATAAGCTTTCACAGGATGTGGTGGGTAAAGTCCCTTTGAGTGATAAAGGTGACAGTCCGTAAGCCATTTAGCTAAGGTAACCTTAGACACTGGATTATCTGAAGAAAGTGAGGAAAAGGCAACAAACAGCTGGTTGGATTTTCTGACGTCCTTCGTCCTAGGATGGTAAAAACGTAATTGCCTGTGAACATATAAGCGTAGACAGTACTCTCCCTTATTGGAGAAATTGGTGAAAAAGACTGGTAGATGCAAGGTTTGGTTAATATTTGACTCTGAAACAACCTTCAGCAAAAAGGATGAATTCATCCTGAGTGAGACCCTGTCCTTATGAAATATTAAATAGGGTAGTTTGTAAGACAAGGCTTGAATTTCTGATATCTTTCTGGCTGAACCTATAGCTATCAAAAACAAACTTTTCCAGGTCAAGAACTTTAAATCACACGTTAAAAAGTTTAAAAGGGGGGTAAATAAGAGACTGTAGAACCAAATGTAAATTCCATGGAGCAATAGGTTCTTTAAAAGGAGGCCTTAACATTAAAGTCCCTTTCAAAAAGGCCTTACAGAGTTTATGGGACATAAGTGAAGAATCATCAAAATCCATATGGAAATCAGATATCGCAGCATGATGGACTCAAATGGTAGATGCTGAAGACCCAGACTGATAAAGAAAGGCCAGAAAATCTAAAACTTTATCTACAGGTGCCACACATGGGTCAATATTACTATCAAGTGACCATTTAGCAAATTTTATCTATTTGTTATGCTACAGTCTCCTGGTTGAAGGGTTATGGTGTGCCAAAATAATTTGGTGGACTGGGGAAGTAAGTGAAGAATGCTTGGCAATCATGAGAATTGGAGAAGCCATGCAGTGAGCTTCAGATGCCGGAGATTCAGATAAACCATTTCCTCTTGATAAGATATAATAGGCCGGGAGCTGGGTTCAGAATCCAAGGTTTTCGAAGAAAGTGAGGCCAAAGGAAAGGAAACCAGACTTGTTGAGGCCAGAATGGAGTAATGAGGATTATTGTGTTCTTCAACCTATTGGCTTTCTTTATAAACTGACATATCAGAGGAGTGGGGGGAAGGCATACAGAAGACCGGAGGGCCAATCGTGGAGAAGAGCATCTCTGTGTGATTTCCCCCGGAGGAGTAGGGCAAAATAACTACTGTATTGTTCAGAGGGGACACAAACAAGTTGCAGCAAAGTTGGCCTTATTGGCAGAACATCTTTTCCACTACTACTGGATTGAGAGACCACTCATGAGGCATCAGAATAGCACTCCTCAACTTGTCCGCTATCATGTTGGAGCTCCCCAGAATGTGCATTGCCATTAGAAAGCAGATGGTAGATATCACCCATTGCCAAAATCTGAGGGCTTCTCAACAAAGCAGAGAAGACTTGGTTCCCCCTTGTTTGTTCATGTACCACACTACTGGCATGTTGTGTCTGTACTGCCACTGTTCCAAAGGGGAGTGCATCTTGAAATGCTTGCAGTGCTAAGAGCACCACCCTCATCTCTAGAACACTGATGTGCAAATCGGCCTCCATTTGGGACCAAGTGCCTTGGAATGTCCTTCACAGATAATATCCCCCATCTGGGAAGCATCCGTGGTCACTATGGTTTGGAGCTGAGGATAGAGAAATGGATGGACTGACAGGATTTTGTTGGAATGGAGGCATCAAGACAGATCTTGTTTGCAATGATTGGTGACCAAGATCTGATGAGACATCTGTTGATTTAGTAATGACTATTGGGAGGCCAGAAGCCACTAAATAATCCACATGTGATATTTGGCCATGGGAACTAGGGTAATAGAGGCCGTCATCAACCCTACAGAGCCTGTAGGATGAGTCTTGCTGGAACACTTATGTTCTGAATGATGTGATTTACTTGTGATCTGATCTTTTTGAACCTTTCTAATGGGAGTGATGCAATTCCTGTGACTGTGTTTAGTAGAGCTCCAATAATTTCCAGCTGTTGTGTGGGTCCCAGATGGGATTTTTCATAATTTATTGTGATACCTAAGGTGATCCAAAGATGAAGGATGTAATCTCTTGGCCTTACGAGTTGTCACCTGGTGGTAGTGATAAACAGCCAGTCATCGAGATATAGAAAGACTCAAAACCCTAGCAGTCTAATGTGCACTGCTACCACTGCCCTGCATTTGGTAAACACCCTGGGAGCTGTGGTGAGACCAAAGTGCAGTGCTCTGAACTGATACTGACCGGCTCCCAGCCGGAAGTGCAGGAATCTTCTGGATAGTTTGTCCATTTTTATGTGGTAATAAGCATCTTAAAGATCTATTGAGTACATCCAGTTGTCTTTTTCCAAGAATGGAAGTATTGACTGTACCGAGACTATCCGGAACTTGGTTTGTTGAACTGATTTGTTCAACTGGCTGAGATCCAATATGGGTCTCCAGTACCCTTTTTTTTTGGGCACTAAAAAGAATCTTGAGTAGATTCTGGATCCTCTCTGGTCTAGTGAGCATGATTGGAGGACTCTTTTGTCAAGCAGTTTTTGGATTTCTATAACAGCAGCTTCCCTGGGACTGGGTGGAACATCTGGGTGTCTTTTTTGTGTTTTTGTATTCGTTGACAGGGGAATGATGTATCTTCTGGAAATGATCCCCAGCAACCATTTGCCTGTTGCCATTTGTATCCAAGCAGATTGATGCATGGATAATTATACCCCAACTGCCTCCAGAGGAAGACAATTGGGCCTCCATTCAGAAGCACTGGCAGGAGTTAGCATAAAAAGAATCTCTGGACCCCCTGGTTCTGTGGGCTACTTCTGCCTCTTGAACATCTTCCATTGTTACTTCCCCCTCTGGTCCAGAAGTCCTTGCCAAGTGAGTCCTGGAAAGGCCCTTGGGACTTTCTGAACCATAG
This sequence comes from Protopterus annectens, assembly GCF_019279795.1. NCBI lineage: Eukaryota > Metazoa > Chordata > Ceratodontiformes > Protopteridae > Protopterus > Protopterus annectens. The sequence goes on from NC_056745.1 coordinate 1,337,523,175, forward strand.
CCTCCCACTTCTCTGGTTCCTAGAGTAGGGCTGTTGTGGAGTGGAGAAGCATATGCCCATGGTAGAGAGTCTTCTCATCTTTCTCACATCTGGCTAGTGTGTCTTTCACCTTGGGTCCAAACTGGGATGATCCGTCAAATGAAACATTGACAAATAAAGATTTAAATGGCTTTGCAGAGTCACATAAGCACATCCAAGCATGTCTCCTGATGGCTTCACCTGAACCTACTCTCTTGTCATCCCTTTAGCTGCATGAGCAACTAGCCTCATGGATGAATTGGAAATCAATTCAAGGGTGGCAAGCTGAGAGGTAGCCTCATCTCGGACCCCTTCAGCAACTGCTGCTGAGGAAGTATCTGAAAGTATTTTAATCAGATCTCTCTGCAACCTAGTAAAGTGTGCCATGTAGTCCAAGGAGCTGACAGCAAAGGTCGATGAAGCATATACATGCTTCCCAGCCCTATCCATAGTCCTAGACTCCTTGTTAGGAGGATGGATAGTAGGACATTCTTCTGCAAGTTCCTTTTGACTGGTTGCTGCTATTACCATGGTGTCTACAGGAACAACCTTAGCCTAATGTTCATCTTCAGAGGCAGACAAAATCCTGTCAGGTATCTTGGGAACTGGCTCGATGGAGTCAGGAATTTTCTAGGCCTGCTGAGCAATCAGTTTAATAAGCTTGTCAATGGGTGGACAGATCCAAGAAGTACTGGGCCGGGCATGAAAAGCCTCCAGGTACACATATTCCTCTGAGGAAGGCTGGAGAAAAGTCCAGCCACCTCTCTGTTTCAGGATTTCTAGGAGGTCCATGAAGGAAACATCATCAGGGGTTGACTTACAGGAACCTTCCCCTTCATTGAAATCAGTATACTCTGTGAAAGACTCTTCAGAGGAGTCCAAGTGATTTCTGTTGCACTTCTTCATAGGTACATCCTCGGCAGGATACTCGGGGGAAGTATCAGAAGAGGAAATCACCATGGTGAATCACTCTTGAGGCTTTTGTGCCCTCTGTCCTAGGGATGAGGCTGGAGGAAGCTCCGGTCGAGGGGACAGAGAAGATACTTGGCCCAACAGAGATGGCAAGGACAGAGTCCACAACAAATAAAGCCTTCTCCATGATTCAAAAGGCAGACCCTCCTGTAGAGGGATGAGAGCCCGGAACTGAAACAGACTCCTTTGGAACTGTGGTCCCACCCCGCACCAAACAAGCCACCTCCAAAGCAGAAGCCAGGGTCAAGCTTATGAATGCCAAGGCACTGAGGGGCATGTAAGACTCTAAAAGGATCAAAGTCAAACCCTGCCCCTCGGAACCAGCAATGAAGCCTCTACCCCAGGAGGTCTCCGGTTCCGACAAACTGGAAGAGCTCAATGTGATCCTCAGTTCCAGAGAAGAAACTCTAACTGGCACAAAGGCAGTTAGAGCTGGGCAGGTCAGTGCCAGGGGATCCAAAGGCTCAGCTGGAGTTGGAGGAGAAATCTGAGATGGTGTTGATGAAGGACCAGTTCCACAGCCAAGTTTGCTGGGAGCTGATGATGGAGGCAATTCTCTCGCCATCAGAAGCTGGTCGACCAGTCTCATGATGTCCAACTCAAATAGACTCTTAGTTGACTGAATAGAAGAAAGTGAAGGAGACCTAGGTGGTCTCGCTTCCAGGAAGGGACTGGGTGGCCAGTCTGCAAAAGGGTCCATTGATGGCAAATAGGATGTCCTTGGTATGCTTTGGTACCAATAAAACTGCTGGTACCGAAGCTCCAGATGTCTGCTCCAAAATTTGACTTGACATTGAATTATCCTTACCTACCATTGCCATGGAAGCTGTCAACACTGTAGGTGGTTTTGTCAGTTTAGAAGGCAGTTATGAGGAATTTCTTGGAACCGAACATGGTCGCTTTTTTATCTTGGATGACAGAAATGAAGAGGAGGAAGAGCTGGCTTCAGTTCTTGGACCAGATATGGCCTCTTCAAAATCACCCTATAATAGCCATTTCAAGATAGGTTGTTTCTCCGCTCAGTCAAGACTCTGCTGGATAAACCATTGCAAATTGCACAATCCTCCTGGAGGTGGACAGTGCTTAAACAGCAGACACAAAAAAATGCCTGAGTTGGGCATCTTCCTTTCACATCTTTGGCACCTCTTAAAGCTAGAGGTGTCCTTAGATGACTTATTGGCCATGCTACAAAAGAAAGGTCAAACACTTTAATGTGTATATATACACATACACACACACAAAGAGAGAAACAGCAAGAAAGAGTCTCCATTTTTTTTAGAAAGGACAGGAAAAGGGGAAAAATTACCAACAATGGTAATGAAGATTACCCTGAGATAAAGAAAGCTGAAGAGAAAGAGAAGAGATAGTACCAATGATGGTACGTAGAGTACAGTTGTGTACACTTACCATAAATGTAGATGTTCAAGTGTATTCACAGTTGCAGTCATCACATTTGGGTTATCTGCTTGCAGGTAGCCCTCAGTCGGCCTGAATATCAAAGTCTTGGGTCCTGCATCGGTTGCTCTTCTTCCATGATGTCAGGTAGTCAGGGGTATAAAGCATGCAGCTGACACCATTACATCAGCTTTTCTTGCCCCAGATGTCAGGTGCCCCCATAATGGGAACCATTTATATACAAGGTTGCACCTCCAACAAAAAAGCAAACACACCAAAAAGCTTAAAGCATAGTAAACAAGAATAGGTATAGTCAATAGAAGTCAGGGGGCTGGAGGGAGGATAACCAGGACTGCAACAGTGAATACACTCAAACATCTACATTTATGATAAGTGTACACAACTTTACTATGTTCTTCATGTTTCACTGTTACAGTCATCACATTTGGGTAGATTCCCAAAGCTAAGGATAGGAGGAGGTAATTAGATGGCATTAGGACCAGCTATAAGGTTCATAGGTTGGTACCAGGCTATCAGCCCTAGGGCCTATACAAGCCTAGCCATAACAATTCCCTGGCTATTTCTTCCCACACTATTTACTTCCCTGCAAGACTGCAGTGGCAAAGCCAGCTCTAGATTTAGAAAAAAATTGCCAAATGACAATGCTTGGTGAAGGTATGTACAGAACTCCAGGTCGCAGCTTCTAGGCTGTTTTCCAAGAAAGGAATTTCAACTCTGCATTTGAAGCTGGCTCAAAGGGGGGTAAAATGAGCTTTTCCAAAACAAAGTTAAGGTCCCAGGCTGGAGTACGGGGTCTCCTGGGTGGTCTTAAAGTTTTTGGCCCCTCTGAGGAATTGCTTCAGCAATGGGTGAGAGAAGAGGGGTGGCTCTTGAACCGAGTACCAAAGTATTTAGATGCGAAAATGAACCGATGATGAATAGTATGAGGTATGCATAAGGCACAAAACCCACAGCAAGGTACATTGTGCTCTGAGCCTAGGCATGAAATGCAGTACAAATGAAAATCTTTATGAGGTATTTGCTTTCCACAAGAAATACAATTGTTAACTTTTACTGACATCGGTTTACAACAAGAAAAAGGATCCCCAACGGGGGTACTTAGCTTAGTTGAAGACTTCGGATCTGAAACTTAAAAGTGAAAATTGACTTGCGAACTGTTTCTGCTTCGGGCACCGAACGGCAAGAAAGACTGATGTGATCACGTCGGCTGCATGCTTTATACCCCTGACTACCTGATGTCATGGAAGATGAGACAGCAACCGACGCAGGACCCAAGACTTTGATAATCAGGCTGACTGAGGGCTACCTGCAAGCAGATATCCCAAATGTGATGACTGCAATAGTGAAATACGAAGAACATCTATTTAACGGTAGAAGGAAAAGAAAGGGTGAAACACTCACGTGCACAAAGAGAGAAGGGAGAGAGGAGCAGGTAGAAGTAAACAGAAAATATATAGGAATATAGAAAATACAGAGAAATGTAGAAAAAACTTACAATATACGGGGCTTATATTACATGATCAAACATTCAGGTGATCGAACACCTAAACATCGACCCGTAAATGTCAAAGTCTGACAACCACGAACGGCCATTTATGCTGTCGGGCATCAGTGGTACTTTTCCCTTTTCACCAACGTAGAGCAATCTCAGAGTTGGTATGTTTAGTTAGGGGATGTGGTGGGTACAGCCCCCCCATGTCGGTGAGTGCAGGCCAGTTAATTAGTGTTTAAAGGTTTGTTTTGTTTCCTACAGCCAAGCAAATTTTTTCCCAGGGAAGAAATTTGTGTAAATGGCCGTTCACGGTTTTAAGGGTTCGACATTTACGGGTCGACGTTTATGTGTTTGATCACCTTAATGTTCTATCAAGTAATATAGACCCAAATATAACACTGCCAAAGCTCGATAGATAGGACAGATGTGTCTGACACCACGAAGAGGCAAACAAGATCTGTGGTAATTTAGGCAGGAGCATTATGAGTAGAGCCCTAGCTCAAGAGTTTTGGGAGGCACGAGCTGAAAAAATGGCAGAACCAGTTCCAAGGCTTGGAACTGAGTTCACAGTCAAGGATTACGTGAAGACTGACAACATCGGACCTAAGGTTAGATTTGAGAGTTTTTGTAGTAGTACAGAGTGGGAGACCGTGTTTAAGGCCTTAGAGAGGTTAAAACAGAGAGTGGATACCAATCTACCTTTTTTCCTATGGGAATTAACTATAAAGAAGTCGTAGTGCTATGATTTGGGGGGGGGTGTGATGTGTAGACCAAAAATGCTTTTGAGTTTTGTACTTTTTTGGATGGTAGGTTAGTGAAGTAGTTTCTTTTGTCTAATTTAACATGGTATTTTGTGTGATTCCTGACTTGCCAAAATATTTGTAGGTTAGTTTGAGTATTATAACGTATCAGGGGCGAAACCTAAGCGTACTGTGCCTAAAAAGACTTATTCTGTGACTGGAATGATTGCTGGAGCAGGTGCTGTAAATTCGTCTGTCATTATCATCAGTTCTGGTGTTAATGGCAAATCAAAACTAAAACAGCATGATTTGGATGAATTTTTTAAACACAACTATGACTTTGACTATAAAGGGGTAAATATTACAACTGATTTACACAACATTAAGGGTAAAGAAGTGGACAAATCACTGAAAGACCTGACATATGAGTTTGGTAAAAAACTTGGTATGGTGAAAAGTCTACAGTTGGACAATACTTATTTGAAGCGTTGTTTGGAAGTTAAAGTAGTACCTATGGGTTTAAGGTTTTTTAAATTGCCCATGGGGGTTGATTTGGATACTTCAAACATGAATGAATGTAACCGTTTGTTTGACAATTTTGTTTTTTCTTTTATTGAATTTATTATTAGATGTAATGACAAGAAAGTTTGTACTATTATGACTGAAGTTGAAGAGTTAAATATTTCCATTACTCAGGATTTATTGTTTAGTGACTGGGAAGATTTTTTTCACAAACAATATGAATGGGTGGAAAAAAACCATCACAAGCAATTTGAAAGGAAATGTAAAAAAATTGCAAAGGGACCTAAAACAACATCAGAATAATTCAGCTTATAAATGGGATGTTCATAAAAGGGAACCATTTAGGATGCAGAATAGGAATAAGACATTTGGTACTAGGCAGGAAGGAAATGGTGAATATTACAACTACAGGAATGACAACAATTTTTTAGATGGAACAGATTATCAATATCGGAAGGGGGGAAGACAGCAAGTAATGGAAAACAGGAATTGGCGGGAAAGGAGAAACACAGAGATGGCAAGGCAGTAATGGGAGAAAACCCCATTGTGTATCACAACAACATACATTCCAGTATGGGGGACTTTAGTGTGTACAATTACACAGATTTTAAGCTTGACATTGGACACTTCAGTCTTTTTGCGAAAGGAATGAAATATGTTCCTAAATCTAAATGTAATATTGTTGACTATATTGTGGAATTTAAACTATACCTGCGAAAATTAAACTTAGCCGCCTTTTTTCATGAGAACAATAGAACTGCGGTTATTGAAAAACCTCTTAGAAAAAAAAGTACATTTATTCCCCCAACTAATCCCACCTTGGCTACTTTTGACAAAGTAGTCACAGATAAAATATATAAAGCTTTTAATGTGGTTAACAACAAAAAAATGTCCTTCAATTTAACGAAAATAGAGTATAACTCCCTCAAACAACTTCAGGAAAACAACCAAATTAGAATTATGAAACCTGACAAAGGGGGAGGGATAGTGTTGTACAATCAGTTAGAATATGTGAATAAAATACATACTATCTTACTCAATACAGGTAACTATGAGGTAGCATCTCTGAATGAGGCAAACATTGCACACCATAAAATAGATTTATTATTAGAGGATTTGTTAATGGACGATAGAATTGACACAGATATATATGAATTTTTAAAGGTGAAACATCCAGTTATGACGACCATTGTAGGGATACCCAAAATCCATAAAAATCTTATGGATCCCCCATTCAGACCCATTATCTCGGGGAACAAGTCTAAAACCTTCCCTTTTGGTCAGGTGATAGATAGATAGATGGTTGAAAAATATATATAGTCAAATCAATCATATAATCATTGATTCCTGGGATTTTTTGTCTAGGTTAACACAAGATTTATTCAGTAACAATATCACATTTGTTACCATTGATGTAATGGAACTATTTTCATGTATCCCGGAAGAAGGCGGTCTTAGGAGATTTGAGAACAGCATTCAAAAATACAGTGGATTCCACTGGGATAAAATACAACTGATTTTGGAATTTATGGAAATAGTATTGAGAAATAACTTTATTTTTTATGAAGGAGAATATTATACACAGAAAAATGGTGTTGCAATGGGGGCGGCATGTGCGCCTATGTTTGCCAATTTAGAGTTATTGGACTGGGAGGAACAATACGTATTACAAGGGAAATGGAATTCATACATAAAATGCTATGTACAATTCCTGGATGACATTTTTATGTTGTGGACAGGGTCTGAGAATGAGTTAAATGAATTTATAGATTACATAAATGGAACTACTCAATATTTAAGATTTACTTACAATTTCAACAGTAATGGGATTTCCTATTTGGATACCTATGTACACACTGTCAATGGTCATTTTGCCTCTAAAATATTTAGAAAAAGTACGTTTAGTAACAGCTACTTTGAATATTCAAGCTGTCATCCGTACAAACAAAAAGCAAGTATTATTAAGGGGTAGTGTATAAGGGCAGCTAGGATGACATCTGAACTAGCTGAATTAGAGGAGGAATTTAATGTCATAGGCAAAATATTTTTAAATAGAGGTTATCCTATATCCCTAGTACACGACACTATTAAATATGTTAGGTCCGAATGGAACAATAAATATAAACCTATATTAGGTAGTGGAAAGGGAAACATATTTAAGAATTTGAATCAACCAAAAGACAACCCACATAACCGGTCTTGTATTATAAGATACGGACACTTTGACAAGGAAGTTAGAAAGATTATAGGTAATAACTGGAATATTTTAAAATCTGATGACAACATTTTCAAGTTATTGGGTGAACAGCCTTCGTTCGTATTTAAAACCGGTTTTAGTCTTAAAACATTGTTTGAAATGAGGAAAGACTCTACAGCACACAGAAGAACAGGGAGGGGTACACAAAAATGTGGCAATTGCAACCAATGTTGGGCCATTATGATTAGTACGAAGATGAGGTTACAGAATATTAACCAGACCACGGTCTATTTTCAAAATGGTAATTGTTGTACCCAACATGTGGTTTATTTAGCTAAGTGTACCCTATGTCCCTGTTACTATGTGGGGAAAACAGATAGATGTCTTAGAAACAGGATATATGAACATACATATTGTATAAGGAGAAAGGATGAGACCAACGCACTGTATAGACATTTATCTAACAGTCAAGGTTGTAAAGAATTTAAATTTGCCATAATAGAACAAATTAAGGGTAACCCTAGAGGGGAAATTATTACTAAGAAATTGAATGAGAGCGAGTCTAAATGGCAAATACTCTTGAATTCTACCACACACCCTGGTTTAAATGATGTTATATCAGTAAAGGCTATATTAGAAGCTAAAGGGTGAGGTGGAGAAAAGATTATTGACCACTAATGTTATGGCATATAATGATATATTAAGCTCTCTGTATATTTAATGGTGACTGTTGAATGAAATTTCACAAGGAAAAAGGTTATGGCACTGGTGCACTTTAAGAAGGTAACTCTGCCAGTAATTGTTTAATTGGAGAATTAATTGCATAGCACATATAAACTTTTGGGAGAAGTTGTTAAGATGTTCTGATGAAGTCAATGTAATTGATGAAAGCGCTTAACTGATTCTGTTTTTAACAAATTTTAATAAATTTGGGACTGCTTTTACTTTTCTGTGCTACGCGTGGCAGTGCTTCCTATCCTAGAACCCATTTCCAGTGGTGTGTATAGACGTTGGTTTTGTAGTTTTGAGTACTGTTTGCGATTCAGACTTTCTCTCAGTTTGTCAAACTGTCTGTAGATATGGTCAGCCATAAGACTGGTATGGCTTTTACCTATTTTGTTCTAAGGTGGGATAGATGAATTATGATGTTACTGAAAGCTTTCATGAAATATGTGACTGCATCATCTAGGGGCAGATCATTTAGATTTGTCAGCTATCCAATTTAGGATGTGAATAGAAGCATCTTTTTGAAAGTGGGGGAGATTGTGAACTTCATTAATGTGGTATGGTTTGGGGACTGGATGTTGAGCTATAATGATGAAGTTAAAGAGGTGGTCACTTAATGCAGTAGAAAGAAAGCCACAGGAAAATATGTTGTTAGCAAAGGTAGTGCGTTCCTAGTCAATTACTATCCCTTTGTCAGTACTTTTAATGTAGCCAGTGGGTGGGGCAATTAACTGAGTGAAGTCACAGAGATTTATGGCATTCTGGGGAGAGTCACTGGTGACAGGAAATTTCAACATCATCTGGTTCTCTAATACTATTTTTTCATATGTGACAGTGGAGGTTACCAAAGATAGAAAGATTTCAGGTGTGCTGATATTAACAGCTGATTTAGCATAGTGATATGTTGCTCTGACTGCAGTGCACAGGGTCCTGGGTTCAAGACCTGGCTGTGAAATGCATGGTGGTAACACAGCATTTAAGTGGATGGGGAATAGAAAATTCACCCTGGGGATCACTCCAGTGGCTCTATTTGACAGAGGCACTGGGAACTAAGGTCAGATGGCATGATGCCAAGGTAATCCTATGGGCTAGGCTTGTAAAGGCTCCAGGGCCATTAGCCTAGTACACACCTGTTATAATGGGGGATGCATATGTCAATAATAGATTGGGTTTTATGGGGGTTTGGCTAGTAGAGTGGTGATAATTTCAGCATTAAAGGTGGACAGGATGAGTCGTAGAACACTAATATTGCATGGTCACACCTCCTGGTTTTGATATTGTCTATCTACTGTTAGTACATTGTAGCTAAGTGGAAGCACTACTTCATCTTTGATGTGCTTTAGCCAGGATTCTGTAATGATGAGTATATGTCTGGAGAGTGCTGGGCTACACAGGCATGCAGCTTGGCAAATGCTTCAGATGTTTATATGGAAGACCTATAAAGGGGAATATTTTGTGCCAGTAGTTTGCCAGGTTTAGATTTTTGGTACAGACGGCTGTATGTGGTCCTGGATTTGGGTGAAGGATTAGGTGTGCAGATTGGGGAGTAGTATGCTTTTATCATTTTGTTGTATTTTAGTTTTTGTTTTGGGGTTTGGAGAACTAGAATTTTATATTAGTGGATATGGATGTTTTAGGTGGGGTAAAGTGTCTGCATGTCCTCCCTGTGGTCGCGTGGATTTCCTCCAGGTACTCCGGTTTCCTCCCACATCCCAAAGACATGCTGTAGGTGGATTGGACACTCTAAATTGGCCCTAGGTGTGAGTGTGTGCCTTCTGTGGAAGGTTGGGTGCTGGGCTGGCAAATTGACACTGTAAAATCCACTGCCAATCATGAACGGACAGGTGATCCACTGTGGTGACCCCTAACCAGGAAAAAGCCGAAAGAAGAAGGTGGGGTAAAGTGATGGGTCTGTGGTGAATTGCTTTTATGATATTTGTGGCATTAGAATCAGGAATTATATTACTGGAGTTGTTTGAAGTGGGAGAGTATGGTTTAGTTGGATGTGAATGGGAAAGGCTTCAGATGGGTTAGGAATGAGTGTAATGAGAAGAAGAAAGTGTAGGAGGGTCATCGTTGGTACAGTGTGTAATATGGAGGGAAGGTTGGAAGAGAAAGATGTATGTAAGTGTTAAGTTCTCTGATGGGTAGAAACTTTTGGAGGGGGGAGTGATGTGGTATAGGTGCTAGTGATTAGGGAGGGGCTGCCAACAAATGGAAAGGTATAGTGAAAAGTTAGGCTGTGAGGCGGCAGTGGGAGAAATATAGAGATATAAATGTGAATGGTGGGAGGGGTGGTGGTTTATGGCTAGGCTACTGGGCAACTGCTTGAGACAGTGGAGTTAGATGGTTAGAAAGCTGGTGGAAACTGGGGTAGGATATGGAAGCGGAGTGGGTTCCCAACCCATACTGTCTCAAGACTACAAGAAAAAACATCTGTGAATGTAGATGTATATATTCACTGTTTAAAGTAAAGCAGTAGAGTTTACTAAACAAAATGTGTTTTTTTTACACGGTTTCAAGTTGGAAGAGGATATAGGTATGCGAGGCACAACAGGTGGAAATGAATCCTATTTAATTACACTGGTGTTTAAGGGTATGAAATGGCTAGAAAAATGTTTGTTGTCCTATCTATACCTAGTATCGTTGGGGGGGATACCTCCAGTAGTGGTGTTCTTTGTTCTACTAAAAACACTAATTGAGCAAATACTTCAGCATTAAGTTTAATTGACAACATATTAGCAATTACTACAGAGTGATAAATTACTTTATATTATTTAGCAAAGACAACTGTCCAGTTTCCTTTTCTATTGGTAGTCTGGTCGTTGTGGAAGTTAGGTACTTCTGATGACTGCTTCAGCTGTGGTGACACTGCAGTCCTTAAACATGCTGATGTGATAAAACTCCTGGTGAGGTGGAAAATTCAGACAGGTTTGTCAGATAGGAGAAGGCTGCAACAGAAGGATACATGAAAGGGAGTTAATTAAAATAAAGGGGAAGGAGTTAGGGAGTGATATTTAGGATATGACTTAAGTGAGGAAGATAAAACATAAGTCGGCTGTGAGAAATAATACCTTGAGATAAACAATAAAGGCAAAGAGTACATGAAAGTCTGAGTAAAAAGGACTGTAGCAGATGAGGAAAATAGTATCAGGAAGGCTGAATTAAATAGTGTAGCCACACTGCAGGTATCCTGAGCTCCTTCAGCAATTTTAAGTTTATGCTGAGAAGGCAACCTCCAAGGTTCCTGTGCAGTAGTACTCAGCAGGGTGATAACAGAGGGGCAGAGTATTTTAAGTAAACTACAATGATCCTTCAACAAAATTAAACTATCTCATGAACATTTTATGACTGCAGTGTTAATGAAGGTGTGTACCACACCTGTAGTTGCTATTACCAATACAATGTCCTCTTACAATACAAACTAAAAAGATAATGTCCTCAGCATACAATCCCTCCCCCCTCACTATCTATATATATATATATATATATATACACACACACACACAGAGGAAGAGATCATCTCTAATGCATACACACACACACACACACACACACGTGTATGTATGTATGTATATATATATATATATATATATGTGTGTGTGTGTGTGTGTGTGTGTGTGTGTGTGTGTGTGTGTGTGTGTGTGTATATATACATTAGATCTCTCTCTCTGCATATATATATATATATATATATATATATATATATATATACACACACATACATATATATATATAAATACACACACATATATATATATATATATATATATATATGTATAGAGAGAGAGAGAGAGAGAGAATACACACACACACATACATACATACACATACAGGTCCCGATGGTCAAACACAACCCAGTGAAATCTAATTCAACAGAGTACAGCCAAGAAGAGTTGGACTTGCCTCCTCCATCCCCTTGTAGGACCCATGTTAAAACCTGTATCAGACATTCACTGTGTCAAGTTTCATTTGATTGTGATCACTGTTCCATGACTCTGCTTGACTTATCAGAAAGTATTCGTACAATTCATTGGATAAAATAAACACTATACTCATGGGCTGAACAACTCTGTACACAGAATTCATTGAATTATAATCTTATCAGAATAAAAGTATAACAAAAGACAACTAAAAACAAAATGAATTTCATTCTATACATATTTATATATTTTTATTAAATTTTAGTTTTCACCACATTCTTTTTGTTCTAGGCATGGTACAAGAACGTGGTTTATATGACACAATGTACAGAAGTAGAATACAACTAGATTCTCTACATTGCCTTTTACATTTCAATAATCTTTCCCAGACCAGTTTTGTACAAGGAAAATTATATGTGAAGTAAGTTTATATACAAAGTAAACTTTTTCTGAGATAAAATCTGTTCTTTTAAAAACAAGACAGACGTAAAATGGGTAAAAAAATATGAGCGGTTTGAAAGTATATAACAAAGTCCAGGGAGAGGGGTAGACAGTCAAGCTATGTTTGCATAAATACAAAGCACTGGTCTGAAACTCAGTGTAGTACTGGCAGAGGATACTGCATGACAACAAACAGGAGCTGTCCAGGGCTTCACAAGCCCTTAAGTACAAAATTATGTGATTAGATTTCATTCAGCAAAGTGTAGGCAGTGTGGCAAAGGAAACAAGAGTCTACACTTCTGACTTCCCACAAGACAACCAAGACTTTAAAATACACCAAACAAATCACCGACTTCAAGGTCAACTAAATAGCAATTGTACCCCAAGTGACGACCTGTGTTATGGGCCTGTACAACAATACTATATAAGCTGTGTGATTTGCTCCAATGGCACACTCAGTGATTTGCAGAAATAAATGTCTCAAAAACATACTTACATGATGTGACAAAGAAATGTGTTACATATTACCTTAGTCTAGTGTTCATACCTCCATTCAGTATAAAAGCTGCTCTGTTCAGACATTCTGGGTTTTTTGTTTTCAAATATTTTAAATTTACAGTAATATGCCCCCAGATGGCATGGTGATGAGGCAGGAAAAAGATGGGGACACACACCACTGTAAGGAACAGGGTTTATACTTGTATTCAGTACACTTACTATAATGTTAACAAATATTAAATGGCCCCCCCTTTTTCTTTTTGTTTTTTATGTATTTATTGGTTACTCAGTTAAGTCCATTGGATACAAGTGTTCCTTTAAAAGGGAAGCTGGAAGCACTGTCTGATTAAGTGACTTATTCATACAGTAGGCAAATGGAGGGTAAGGGAATTAAATCCTGGACCAGAGGAAGCAGCTCACTAACAAATCATAACCTTAATCATTTGTGTTAACTGCAAGGCAAGAGTCTTTACTGACAATTAAGGCTAACATTTCGTCAGCTTCCTTTTTCATACCTGGATATGCACACAGCTTCTGACAGCTTACAAATAAAACCTTAGAAGAGCAATCTTACTCCCTCCCCAAAAAAAATCATCACATACAGTAGGCCAGAAACTATTTTTTTTTTTAACTTTCCCTCTGAATTGTACCAGCTAGTGCCCTCTTTCTATCTACCATGGTCCTGACCAACAAGAAATGGTACTTCAGAGCACCTCCTTTCAAACAGCACCGATTCACCACTTTCATGTTTATAATTTCAGCAGAACTAACACCATTCTGGGCTTAACTCATGGCAACATGTTAGCCAAGAATGAAGAAAAACTGTTTAAGGTCACTGAATAATGATAAATGTAGAGCATAAACAGCCACCATTTTACAGCTTCACCACACTTCACCAAAAAAAAGGATCACTGAAGTGCATAACTTTGAGCTCAACAAACCATGTAAACGTGTGGTATAAAGAGTGGCTCTTTCTAGCCTGTACGTGCCAACTTCCACAAACTACATGAAAAAAAAAGAAGCCTGAAAATCTTAAAGCATTCTTTCAAGTTTTATAACTGATGTGTTCACATGCAATTTATTCAAATCTTATGCCCTGCCCAGTCTCCGAACAATATATAGAACATTAACCCAACAGTTCTTTTCATGCTCCCACAATACTACATTTATACGGCAAAAATGCACTAAATGCTAATGAACTGTAGATAGACGAACATAACAAGGGCCATCGATTATTCTGGCTTTTTACATAAAATGCCCAAATCGTCAGGGGGTTTCTAAAATGCACTACCCAGATACAAGACACCACCTAAGTAGCATTCTGTGCAAAGCCCATTTTCTAGGACTAAGTAATACGCTGAATGCAAGCAAATCTTTCTTTTGCAACTATCCATGCACAACCAAGCAATTCTGCCAACATAGCTCACCTTCCCCCAAGAACAGCACTGCATTTACAATATCGTGCTTTGTACTTTAGCCCCTTAACAACCACCACCTACTCAAAGAATGAAAAGTCAAATACACAAAGACCCCAGTCATAAGAACTCAGTATTAAATATGTTACTTTTTGCACTCCTTCACAGAATATGTATTTCATCAAGACAATATTATCAGACTACTGGGACACAGAATCCTGAACTACAGATGAAAGAATGGTTCAAAAGTGCTGTGTATTTTAAGACTTAAGACAGAAGGGAAATCAAGAAATCACATCAGCTTGGACCAATCAGGAGCCAGAAGTCACTGGAGCAACCTGTACAGACTTCTGAAGAATTAACAAATCACAGTCATAGTAACTACACCAGCTTAAAACTAACTTCCTTACTCCCCAAACAGTAAAGTTTTGTACCTACCATAAATGTAGATGTTCGAAGATCCACATTGCTGCAGTCCTTACACTTGGGGGTAGTCCGCTGTCCTCGGTCGGCCCGAATATCAAAGCATTAGGCTGACGTCGGTCAAGGAGCTTAAGACTGACATCAGGACGTCAGGGTACAAATGCGCATGACCGACGTCATATCCTCAGTCTTTTCTTGCCCCAGATGTCGGAAGACCCTAAACAGAAAGGTCAAAACCAAAAGACAGCAAAAAACAACCAACCACCCTTGCACTAATCATATGAACAATATATATACAATATGTACAATATTTACAACCCAAACCACACAACCGCCTCTAACAACAGAGGGGAAGGAGGGAGGGTAAATTGGACTGCAGCAATGTGGATCTTCGAACATCTACATTTATGGTAGGTACAAAACTGTACTATGTTCTTCATTTCACATTGCTGCAGTCCTTACACTTGGGTAGAATCCCAAAGCAGAGGTAAGGGAGGATGGCAAAACTATAAAGTAGTAGGAGCTGCCAAAATGCCCTGTAAAATAGCAGTGGCAAACCCAGCCCTAGATTTAGAGTAAAGTGGAAGGTGGTAATGCTTAGAGAAAGTATGCACTGAACTCCAAGTAGCTGCCTCCAAAATATCTTTAGTTGCCACCCCCCTTACAAAAGCTGTAGATGTGGCAGTAGCTCTAGTGGAATGAGGCCTAATCCCAGCTGGAACTTCCTTACCATGATGGGAATAACAGAAAGCAATACAAAACCCAATCCACTTAGAAATAGTTTGTTTTGACACAGGCTTGCCCTGAGAACCCAAAGCAAAAGAAACAAACAACTGCTGAGACTGCCTGAACCCTTTAGTTCTGCTCAAATAATATCACAACTGCCTGTGTATATCCAAGGTGTGCAAAATCTTTTCCCCTTTATTTTGGGGTTTGCATAAAAAGTAGGCAAATGAATAGTTTGGTTTAAAGCCACACTAGAAACCACCTTAGGCATAAAGGAAGGATTAGTGCGTAAAGATACCCTATCCTTATGGAAAATTAAGAAAGGCTCAACTGCCATAAGGGCCTGTAATTCAGAAACCCTTCTCGCAGAGGTAATGGCCAACAAAAAAGCAGTCTTCCATGATAAATATTTCAACTCAGCAGTAGCTGCAGGCTCAAAAGGTTGTAGAGTGAGTTTCTCCAACACAAAATTGAGATCCCAAGCAGGAATAGGAGCTCTACGTGGGGGTCTTATATTCTTTGCCCCTCTAAGGAATTGCTTAAACAAAGGATGAGAAAACAAAGGTGGATCACAGTCATAGTGAGCAGAAATTGCTGCAGCATGAATCTTAATAGAAGAGAAGGACAACCCTTTGTCCAGTAACTCAGCAAGATATTGAAGAGCCACACTTAAATTAGGCTTAGCAACATCAAATTCCTTTGCTGCACTCCAAAATAAAAATCTCTTCCATTTATCTGCGTATACTTTCCTTGTACTAGGCCTTCTGGCCTCCAAAATAACATTCAAAACTTGCTGGAAGCTGAGACCCTCCAGGGTTTAAAACAGAATATGCCAGGCTGTTAGGTGAAGAGAGTGAAGTTTGACATTGAGTAAATGACTGTTCTCTTGAGACAGCAGGTGTGGAATCAAGGCAAAGGCCATGGAGGCTCCCAACCAGACTTCTCAGTAATGGGTACCAGTGCTGTCGAGGCCAATCTGGAGCTATTAGAATCATCTTTGGCTTGTCCTGTCTGACCTTTAGGAGTACCATTGGGAGGAGAGGCAGAGGTGGAAAGGCATACACATGAAGATTGCTCCAATTGAAAGAAAGAGCATCCACTTTCCAAGCTGTGGGATGAAACCTTTTTGTGCAAAACTTTGGCAGCTGGTGGTTTAGTGGAGAAGCGAACAGATCTATGTCTGGAGTTCCCCATGACACTGTCAATTTCTGAAATACATGAGGATCCAATTTCCACTCGTGGGGATCCATAATTGCCTGCTCAACACGTCTGCTAAGGAGTTCTGTGCTCCCGGCAGAAACCTTGCCTGAAGATTGAGTTGTAAACTGAGAGCAGTCTCCCACAAAATCATTGCTTGCCTGCATAGAGGATAGGAATGTGTTCCCCCTTGCTTGTTGATGTACCACATGACAGTTGTGTTGTCTGTTAGAACCAACACCTGCCCTGGAAGAAGTAAATCCTTGAAAGCTATTAATGCAAACTGGACTGCTAACATCTCCTTCAAGTTGATATGTAGATGTTGTAGTCTGGCAGGCCACGTGTCTTGTATCCACTTTCCATTTAGATGAGCTCCCCAAGCTTTGTCTGAGGCATCTGTCGTTAGAATCTGACTCGCCTCTGACCGGGTCACAGAGAGTCCCTTGTTTAGGTGACATTCCTGAGCCCACCACAAAAATTCCTTTTGAATGCAAGGTATTATCCGAATGACAGTGTCCATATCTTGGCAGTGCTGAGTCCATACATTTTTGAGATACCATTGTAGCTTCCTCATATGTAGTTTGGCATTGGGAAGCACCAGAATACAAGATGCCATGAACCCCAAGGCTTGAAGGACTGTCCTTGCAGTCAGCCTGGACAGATGAGACAATTGATGGAAGTAAAGTGAAAGATTCTTTTGTTTGTCCGGGGTCAAAAAGGCCATCTGGGATGCTGTATTCAGTCTCACACCCAGAAAGCACATGTCCTGAGAGGGTACTAGACTGGACTTTATTTCGGTCACAGAATACCCCAGGCATCTTAGCACTGCTATCACATATTGTAAATGATGAAGAAGCTCGTCCCTTCCTTTGGCCAGAATCAGGCAATCGTCCAAATAAGGATAAATCTGTATTCCTTTTAGCCTGAAGAAAGCTATCACTGGAGCCAGAACCTTTGTGAACACTCTGGGCAGTAGATAAGCCAAAGGGCAATGCAGAGAACTGATAATGAGAAGTCCCAGCTCGAAAACGCAGATACTTCCTGCAACTTAGCCTGATAGGAACATGAAGGTAAGCTTCCTTGAGATCCAGAGTCACCATCCAGTGATCTTTGCCCAGCAGAGGTAAAAGCTGTTGTAACGTCAACATTTTGAACTTGGGAATGTCCAGATAAGTGTTGAGGATAGACAAATCCAAAATTGGTCTCCACGTGTTCCCCTTCTTTGGTACTAGGAACAGGCGTGAATAAAATCCCAGGCCTACTTCTGGCAGAGGGACCGGCTGTATGGCCCCTATTTGCAGCAGCAGAGAAATTTGTTTTTGAGCCTCTATTCTTTGCTGAGGAGGAACGTCTGGCATGCCCTTGAAAGGAGGCAATGTATGGAAATAAAACCTGTAACCTTGGTGTATAATATCCAATACCCATTTGTCCTGGGTAATCAAATTCCAATTTTCTTTGAAGAGTGCCAACCTTCCTCCCAAAGGTGCTGCCAGACAAGAAGGCTCTGGCAGCTGAAAAGGTAGGTCATTGGGCCTGTTTACGAAAGGACTGGCCCCTGCCCTCACCCGAAGACTGTGCAGGTGAACTCCCTGTTCTAGGTCTGAAAGAGCCCTGAGCTCTACCCCTACCACGCCTAGATCTTCCCCTAGACTGTGAATCATAAGAAGGGTACGCCCACCCCTTAGCAGGCCAATTCCTACTAAACTTCGGAGGCTGAACTTGCAAAAAATCTTTAACAGTCTGCATAGACTTAGCCTTGTCTTCCATTTTCTTTAAAACTGCCTCCACAGGTGAACCAAACAATACATCAGACTGTAAAGGAGCATCTAAAATCCTTGTTTTAACATGGTCAGATAAATCCTGATCCCTCAGCCAGGCGTGCCTGCAAAGAACTGACCCAGTGGCAGCCACCCTAGACGAGGCCTGTACAGCATCAAATCCACATTGCAAAGAATGCTTACCCACCTGTTCAGAAACATGTACCAAATCTTGCAATTCTTTACACTCAATGCCTTCCGCCAGAGCATCTACCTTAGACTTCAATTGAGAAAGAAGATAGTTTTGATATTTCAACATGTGAAACTGGCAATTCAAAGCCCTCATAGCTAAGGTGGAAGAAGTATAGACTTTCTTTCCCCATCTATCCAAAGCTCTGGCCTCTTTATCTGGAGGAACCGGATTTTTACCACAGAGGCCTTGACACCCTTAGGTCCCTGACTAACTGTTTCTGGGTCTGCCCTAGGACTCTTATACAGATATTTATGAGCTTCAGGCACCCTGTAATACCTGTCCGGCTTAACAGGAGCAGGAGGCAAAGAATCAGGATTAAGTGAAGCCTCCGCAAACACATCTTCCACAACATCCAGAACAGGAGGAATAGCCAAAGGCCTATGCTGGGGTAAAAGCAAAAATTCCCTAAGCCTTTTCCTGGAATCAGAGAAGTCCTGACCTTCCCACTTAAAATGTTCCCTCATAGAATGAAGAGTCTCTGAAAAAGAAAAATCCTCTGGAGGAGAAGCAGAAGGAGTAGAATCATCCACATCAGAATCAGAATAAGGAGAATACTCCTGCAAGTCTTCAGCCAAGAATCTGAAACATCCGAAACCTGCTCAAAACTCCCCAACTCTGGTTCCACCCTAGGCCTCTTATCAGGAGGGGGCAAAGAGCCTCTAATCAAAGTAATTAAATCTTCTGCCATTTTGAGCATGTGCTTCTTGGGCACAGATCCTGAAGAACTAGGAGTGACACCAACAGAAGCTAAACCTGGCCTGCCTCTGGGAGAAGCCTTGGAAACAGAAGGAGAGGGCCTAACCACCCTAGGAAGGGAGGGAGTACAGTAACCTGAGAAGCCCCTTCAGCCTGACCTGCCTCCTGAGAGGCCACATCCTGCAATATCAAAGTCTCCCCCTGGGACTCCAGAGAAGCCTCCGGTGGAACCACCGGTTCCACCGACGCCTCCAAAGAACCGGCGTCCGTTACGGACGACTCTTCTTGCCTGGGTTTAGCTGCTTTGTCTTTGCGCTTCTTCGAAGAAGCGGGCGCCGGAGCATCCGACGGCATATTGTAATTGCACCGCTTCCCGAAGACCAACCTGGCACAATCTAACCTCCGCTTAATAGTGCGCTTATTAAACCTAGCACAAAAGCGACACCCAACAACGTCGTGCTCAGGCCCCAAACAAGGAATACACAAAGTATGATAATCTCTATGCGGTATCTGCTTCCCACAAGAAATACAGTTATTCACTTTTTCTGACATCCGGTAAACCACTGAGGCAAGAAAAACTAAAATATTCCCAACGGGTACTTAGCCAACTTTGACTCGGTCTGAAACTCCGAATTCGAAAAATTTCAGAACGCCGAACGGCACTTGCAACGCTGCTTCTGCATCGGACCATGCGGCAAAAAAGACTGAGGATATGACGTCGGTCATGCGCATTTGTACCCTGACGTCCTGATGTCAGTCTTAAGCGCCTTGACCGACGTCAGCCTAATGCTTTGATATTCGGGCCGACCGAGGACAGCGGACTACCCCCAAGTGTAAGGACTGCAGCAATGTGAGATGAAGAACATCCCAAGTTTTTGACATATAGAAAAACTGGTTAAACAAAAATGGGGGTGGAACAGCTTGTGCACAACTGTACAGTACAAAGCAAATTATATTATTTTTAAAATAAAAAATTCTGATTTCTACACTTAATTATATGCTCTATTACTGATGTCTTGGTCTCCTTGAACAATCCAGTATCTGGTTTGCTTTATAATCAGTCAAATTAATGTGAAAAACATCCTACTGCAATAAGACATCATCAGAAGTAAATGCATTGGTACTCTCAAAATCAGGAGAGATATGCAACAGCCACTGCAGTAGGAGTAACATTTAGCCTTTTCATTTCGTGCCTAATGGTGTGGCTCTTAAAAATCACTAACTACCATACTCAAAACAAGCATGCATCCATTGGCTTACTGTTTTGATGGAGTTAATGGGCATGTGCCTATTCAATGATCTCTATACCATATTTTGTGTAGGAGAGTAAACAATCAATGCAGCTGACACAGCCTGAAGAAGGATACATGGGAAATGGGGTAACAACTTCTAAGATGCAACCTTACTCCAACAACTGGAATACCCACCTTTTCCAGGATGACAGTACTCCAGGAATGGATTTTTTTTTCTTTTTGCTAAAACATCCCCAATCACTTCTGGTACAAAGAGAAAATGGCCAGGAAGGTTACTCTATAGCATAAGATGTCTGGAGATTTCATTGTTGTACACTGACATCAGGGTACACTGAAAAACCTGAAATGGTTTCTGGGAGCTAACGTGCAACAGAAATGTTCCACAAGCTTTGTAGGCTAACTTACCTTGCTTGCACTGTCTTGGGTAATTCAGCACTGGCTTTTTCATCTTGTATAACTGGTGAAAACACACAGCCTTTTTGATACTTCTTATCAGAGTCAGACAGAACCTATTCAGCTCATTTGCCCAACGTGTTGCTAACAGAGTGCTCATTCTGGACTGTTCAACATCATCCAGCAGACTTAAGACATCATGCCATAACAGTCTCAGATGTACCACTCCACTGGCAGCAGACAAGCCTTCAACTAGCTCTTGCTGCTTTTCCAGAAGTTGGCCCCAGTACCTTGCCAAGTATGCATTACTATCACTTACTTGAAGACCAACAGTTAGGACTGCAAACATGTTTTTATCCCACAGATCTAAGAATTCAGTAGCCCTACCTGGAGGCAGATCATGCAAGTGGCAATCTATCCCCAGCCATTCTCTGTGTCTAGGACTACTGCAAATGCACCTAACAACTGTTAGTTTAAAAAGTATTGCCTAAAATACACAGTGTACTTCATTCTCATCCAGTTGAACTTTATGTTCCAATTTGTCAATGGTTTTCCACAGACATCTGCCACAGAATTGATAACTGACAAGGAAGGATGTAGAACTTTAGGAGGAAGTTCAGGAGGGAAAGATATTCATGATCTTCCCTTTGGATTACTTCATCACTCACTCAGTCTTCTGGTCTTTGAAACCAATAAGACTATCCTTTCCACCCAACTCCTGTCAGGAATAATTAAGGATCACCAGGAGTGGCAGGCACATCCACTCCTGACATAGCAGAAGACAGATGCAATTAGGCGGAAGGCAAAGTGCTCTCCTGGAAGATTTCTGATTCAGTCTCTGAAGAACACTTCACACATTCCATATCAGGTATAAACATATATTTTATTTTCTAAAAGGAAAATTGTGAAATGTCACCGTTGCCCTGATGGCTATGGGGCTCTGGTAAGACAGCTAGCTTTTATATCAAAGTAGCCAAGGCCTTGGCCAACTTTTGAAATTCCTCCTAGAACACAAGCTGTGTTCTTAAAAAGTAAGACTTTCACCACTTGCCATTATCAGCCAGAATTAGCACTACAGTCAAGAATGACTTCTTATTCACAAAAGCCACTAAAAAACAAATTCTCTACAAAACTGCAATGGCTTTACTGAATCCTCTATCCATCTGGCCATAGTTGGAGCCTGACAGGAGAAAGGGGCTTAATACAAAATAAAGGGTCACCACAAGTTTAGGTCCCACTACCCATCACAGTAGGGGATAAATGTGACACAGGAGTACTCACCTCATCAACAATAAAAATTAGTAAAAACTCAGTAAGGACCATCATCAATGTCACCGATGGGGGAAATACAATGAAGCTTTTTGTTAAGAACTGTAAGCAGGCTGATGACCTAATAAATGAGACTTGTTCTTTTACCTGGATCAGTGTACTCTCTGATGCTTTCTGTACCCCAATAATGAAAAGGAAATTAGCATGGAGCTTGTTTTTAGTGATGATATATCAGCAATGTTTTTTAAAACATTTACCTGCCTTTATTAAGTGCAGATAAAGCACTTTGTTTCTGTGACAAAAAGTGCTCTAGAAGACGACAAAATGCTCTGGTTGATAATCAGAACCTCAGGCAACACACACAAACATTTTTTTTTGTTGTTGTTCTGGGCTCCACCTTTTACATCACTTAAGGAAAAAAGAAAACCGCTGCAATGTCATAATCTCATCTGTTAGTGAAAAAAAATAAAGAAAAGAGAAAATGAAAAAAAAAATGTGCAATGAAAGCAAATAATAATAACGTCTTGGGAAAACGTCCAAAACTAATAGGCACAAGACAAGACGAGCGTACACTGCAAAGTCCAACAAGGATTAATAGAGGAGTAAAACAAGATTACAGCAATCAGTAGTCCGGTGCACACTCCTGTAACTGCCAAGCAATAAAAAGTTAAAAACGATCTGGCTGCACAGAATCCAAGTCACAAAGTGTAAAGAGCTTTTCGTTAGGAAACACTTCTCCTAACTTCTTCAGACAATAGTAGTTCATTAAATTAACAAAAGGAAAATGGAGAGCCCAGTAGCAAGACACTGCACTGAAAACCCTAACCGCAGTTTCAAATTTAAGGCCATCGACTCAATTGAGATGAATAGTAGAGGAGAGGCGTCTACACTTATGTTGGAGAAATTGGAACTTTTGTGGCAGCTTAGACTCAATGCATGCTTTCCACCGGGCTTGAATGAAATTACTTCTATTCTATGTGTGCTAAAATTAAAGAGCCTTAAGAGATAGTAGCTGTACATACATTATTTTTGTTGGATGGTTAAATAATAGATGCTCATTAGCCCTAGGGAGGTTACAATTGCTAAGTTACACCCACCTTTTATAGGTTAAAAGAAACATTACACAACACAGTTTTTTATGAAAATATTACTACTTCCAGGTTCCCTGAACATTAGTTATAAGTAAAGTGAACTAACTACGATTTTAATTAATACTATTTAATTTACTACATGTTCCGTTACAAGACAACAGAACTTTTTTTTTTATAAAACTAAGGCATTCGTTTTACCTAATGACTTAAAAACAAACTGTATGACTTCAGTATTTTAGGATTATACCTTTAAATTATGTGACTGTGCTTAATTGTATTAACAAGTATGAGTCACTAGGATAGCACTTAAACTTGTTTTTTCTTTCTGGGCACTATTGTTTGAAGAAGTTAGGAGAAGTGTTTCCTAATGAAAAGCGCTTTACACTTTGTGACTTGGATTCTGTGCAGCCAGATCGTTTTTAACTTTTTATTGCTTGACAATTACCGGAGTGTGCACCGGACTACTGATTGCTGTAAGCTTGTTTTACTCGGCTATTAAACCTTGTTGGACTTTGTAGTGTACACTCGTCTTGTCTTGTGCCTAAATGTCTTGGGAAAAGAAAACATTTTAAACTTTGAATGCTGTCAAGCTCCATTTCTAACTGTAGTTGTAATTAACTAATGGTGAGGGGCTGACTTGTTGATGAGAACAACTTTTGAATCACCTAAAGCACTTCTTCAGGTGGAAAAGTTTACTGGTGAACAGCCTCTTGATTTATAGTTTACATTAGAGGTGTAGATCATTTTTTCCAAATCTGTTCTAACACTGGAAACAGTGGTCAAATACTTAGATTTCCGAGGACTACACTAAGCAGTTGAAATGGCACTGGAATCTACTGTAGGATGACTCAAAGAAAACCACTAGATGAGGGCAATACTAATGACAGTCTTTCTTAGGACTGGAAGGGTCTGAATCTACACCACAAAAGAGGAATCACTAATCATGTTCTATTACAAGAATGACCCATGACTCAACTTCTTATACAAGGTAGTGTTACAGAGGCATATGAAACAATAAGGGACAAACAGCAATGCTGGAGTAGACTTTAAGTGTTTTCTCTAAAGAAAGGGTTCTCAGTAGGACAGCTAAAAAAGGATGCATGACGGTCACTTCCTGTTATAAAATGCACAGACATTCATTGACCTCTCTTGTACTACAGATAGCAGGAAGACAAATTACAAAAGCTAAGTGCTTGAATAACAATGACTTAGAAACCATTCATGTCTAACATTGAGATGCACAAAACAGGCATGGTGTAAGCAGCAGCGACAGTACCTGATGCCAACACTGAACTTAGTTGCTGAATCATGCTCTCATATACTCACTTGACTGCCTTCTACCATGGGCCAAATAAGACTGCCAACATACAGCAGACGTATAATGGAAGGGAACCAGAGAAAAGAGCAGAAAGTTCTAGTGAGAAGCATCTCAACTTACAACAGTGAGCACCTAACCTTTTGGATGTGGCAGATGGAATCATTCCCTTGAAAAAAGATAATCCCAAAAACATGGCCCAGGACCAGCTCCACTGTTGTCCTACTTGCCTCAGAGAACAAGGGGAGAAGCCAGTCATACCCCAGGTGTTACTTTCAACAGCAGTGCCAGTGGATCTCCTGGCTCAATCTCACACCATCTGAGGATAAGAAGTGAGGTGAAAAAAAAAAAATCTTACTTGAGGACTACCTCAATAGTGAAGGAGCAGAGGCCATGGTAGGCACCTTGGTGGTCTCTGAAGAGGAACTTGGTCTAGACTAAGAACTACGCACTGGGTCCTTGAGGAACTTGGTTTAGACTAAGAAATAGGCACTGGGTCCTTCAACTTCTGCCTGCCCTGCTGTTGTGACAGATTCTCAGAAAGCCCTCTAGCTAGTCCTGCACTAGGCCTCCTCCATTACTGCTAGGTACTGGATACTAACTTCTCTGAACACCAACGAAGCAAGGGGGCTGAAGTGCTGGCAGCTATCAATGTTGTGGTGTGGTCCCATGCAGCACCTGTCATGGTCTGAATTCATAGCATCTGTAACTGCGCAGGAGGTTTAAACCTTTTTAAACAATGAAAAGCAGGAATATTCCATCAATGTACCCCAGGACTGGCTAGAAAACTGGGAATCACTGAAAAAGTGCACCTTTCAAATCCCCATTCAAGAACATCATGTACAGACCACAGAAAGTGTTGCATCCTTGAGATTGACAGCTTGAGATTCTTAAGAAAACCATTAATAAAGGGTAACAAAGGAAGTATTCCTGTATTATGCCCAGTGCATAAGGTCCCTCAAAGTAAGACATTTCGATTATTTTTTTTTTTTTTTTGGTTTGGAAGAGAGTACAATATTACTACCACACAGCACAACAAGAACATTTGTTAGAAACCCTCATGAATATAAAGGAACTTCATAGCAATTGTAGCTATAATGCAATATTTCAGCTGAAATTATTTAGCAAATAAGTGCCTAGACAAGCAGACTACTCCCCTCCCATTGGATGGGATCACATCTGTGTCCGTGTTTGTGGACTTCAATAAATTAGTACAATTTATTACTTTGTAATAGTATATACAGTGTTACATTATTAAATGAAGATACATTGTAACCACAGGAATATGACAGTACCACAGAGGTTATAAATGGTGTATGGACAAAGAACACAAAAACTCCTGGAAGAAAGCAGTTGACCACTTGGAATATTTTTAGCAATTTGTGCTTCACCTTCCCAGTATTTCCATTTACCTATTTAAAACATACATAATATATATTTATATACATATATATTTTTATATAAATTATCTACATCAAGTAACACAACTGGCAACCCAAAATTTTCTTTTAGAAGCTACTGCTTCAGAAATTCAAGACTTCAAACAACTAACCCTTCAACTTGTCACTAAGTGAAACTGCAAGTCTTTTCAAATAATCTTTAGCAACAGTGCACAGCTGAAAAACATCCAACAAGACTGTTCAAGGCATTTGGGGTCCAAACATGAATGACAGTATGCATTACAAAGCTCAGATATGGACTGGTAGCATATGAACAGAGACACTAACAAAGGACAGTAGATGCTGATGCCAAATATGTCTTAAACAAGCAATGGAAAATTTTAGTTCATTAAACCTGCTGTCTCTTCCAAATTCAGCAGAACATTCATCCACAGAATTCTCCAGCCAGCACAGGGATACCTCGGTCAAAACCTCACAGCAATCTTCTTAAGATCCACTCTCTTTCATTTACTGTTGCCCTTCACTCTGTCTGCAGATGAAGGACTACCTGTAGGTGGGAAGGAAGACCCTCACCCTCCTCACTTACATGACAGAGCAGACAAATAATTCTCTTTTGGGCAACATTGGAAAAACTGCAATATTTTCAGAAAGGAAGAAAGCCACATTATAAGGGGTGCAGAGAAGGGAACTCAATGTGGAAACTCTTGAAGAAACAGAATTGGAATAGGTATAACTTAACTAATTTATTCTCTGTGGGGGCTCTCACTCAGTATGGCAGTATTCCACAGAATACATACTGAGCTGTAGATGAAAAGGGAGGTAGAAATGAGTACTTCTTTCAAAGAATATATTAATGACTATTCCAAATCTTGTCCCACCACTGCTGGACTGAAGTTTCAAATAAAGGCTCTATAAAGATGCAGGTTGTCATTCAGGCTGCAGAAGCATGCAAGTCTAGACCAAAACAACCCTTTAAGCATGCAGCAAAAATAGACACTGCTTTGTCTGAATAAGCTTTAGGAGGACCCTGTAAGGCTCTTCCTGCTGAAGGGCTTTTCTCAGTGCAATTACTTAATCCAAATAAAGTTTAGTTATAGGCTTCTCCGTCCCTTCATAAAGGTGAAACAGGTTATTTCTGCATGCCAGCAAAGTACACACAAATAATACTGGGTAGTTCTGAGAACAAGTCAATAAAACAAAGCTTCTCTTTTGTTACTGGTGGGAAAATAAACAGGCTGATGTAATGCAAACTTTGTGACCATTCAACGAAGAAACTCCAGCTTCATGTAAATGGAAGTTCCCCATCTTTACAGTGAACCAGAAACAGGCTCCTGGTAAATGAGAGCATATGTTTTGGTAGTGTAATGAGTTGGCAGAATTTAAAAATTCCCTAGAGTATTATGTCAGAAATTACTGGGTGAGCAAATGGTTGTAACTAAGGAAATGATTCTTTTGAGCTGGGACTCGAGATCTAAACTGCCTAGATCTAGTAAGGCCAATTCCATTGGCTGCCAAAAAGCAATTAATAGAAAACAGAAATCAAAGTCTAAAGCAACTGTTCTTGAAGCACTGAATATTATAAGAGATAAAAAAACTGGAAGAGGGATCTTTAGAAAAGGAAAGGAGCAAACTGCACAGAAATAAATGTTAATTGTGGGAACAATACGTGCAGAATAATGTTCAGGAGACGGCATGATTTTTAAGCATGCCTCTCAACTGCCCAAAATTTTGTCTTGTATTTTTGGTCTGCTCATCATAAAATTTGTGGTTTTTCTGGCAAATCACTGAAGACTAATGTCACCAAATAATGACATACATTTGACTTTTAGACTTCATATCTTTCAGAAAATGCATGCTAACACCACTTTTATTGTAGCAACTTTCTGAGTTTATAAGAGCGATATTTAAAATCTGTTCTCATTTTTGGGCACTTGCTCCACCCCCAAATTATTTTTGGCTTTGGCCAGATTTCTTGTGCTAAGAGATTGAGAGGTATGGGTTTAAGGGTAGGCAGAAATTCAAGAATTTATGTAATACTGCACTGATGACACAAAGAAAAGATATTTTATGCATAATGTATGTAAATGGAAAAATGTTAATATGGTTTGTTTTCTTTTCCTGTTAATGTATATATGCCTATGTCTTAAATCATAATTTAATAATACTGTTAAAAAAAAAAAAAACGAAACAGGCTCCTCTGACTAGAACACATGCAACATATACCTTTTCCCCAGTAATAAAATAATTTAGACATTTATTTGTGTGGAGATCAGTGAGGTGGTGAGGAATGCACTGTCTATCATGTGAAGCCACAGCAGAGGTCGCCCCCAGCTATTGGTACAGGAATAAGTAAACTACAGGGGGAAGGATTCACCTATTCGGCTAAGTAGCTTTAACTTGCATCTTTTCTGAGTGTTTCCAAGCTGATTAACAGCCAAACTAATGAGTGGCAAGACTGAAAAGAGAACCTTACATGTTAAGGGATGCAGACATTTTATTGTGTCCTACTGTTGCTCATTAACCGCAATATTGTGAAGCCCATTAATCATTCAGTTATCAAAACAAAATTACTGAAGGACTGATCCTCTGCCTGAGACAGCACGCTCTATGCAGAAAGGTCCAGCAGAAACTTGTTGAGACTTAGCTGAGGTATGAATAAAAGAAGTCTCTACAATCACATGGGCCAGACTCATCTTTGGAGAACTCATCATCAGAGTGTATAAGACTATTAGTAGGTCACTTTTTAATCAGTTCAACAAGACATTTGGCCAGCTTGAAGAATTCCGAGGGAGAAAAATAAAAGTATCCTTAGAAGCAAATAATACCAAATAATGGGCTTTCTTCAAAACAGCCATCAAATTCACAAATGTGGAGTGGGTTCTCCCATGAGGAGATGTCCAAATAGAGAGTAAGATGTGCACAGCTCTTTTTCAATGAAAGACAAACAAAAGTCATGGCAACATCATCCTCACACATCATACCTGTAGGGGAGCTGCAAAAAGGGGAAGGCATGGAGGCCTCCTCATCCCTATCTGGCTAAACAGATGCCAGAGATCACTCCTCAAGTTAGGAGGCGCAGTGCTTCAGAAATGCCTCCACATTCCTTCTCAACAACCAGTTACCTAAGGGGCTATGTCAGGAGATCAGTAAAGACTGGTATTTGCACTTTGAAGTCTATTTACGCTATTTGGATTTACTGCTATCCTGCACCTCTAGCTTCATCCAACCTACTTGCAGTTTGTCAGTTGCAGCATTTCTAGATCAGTAAAGACCACAATGGCAATCAGGGAAATATCCTTATTTTATGTTTCTGCCTTAAAGAAAAAGGTCTACAGCTTTTTATATAATCACAGTTTATACAGACAGCACTCCAGGTATAAACAGGTGGGACCCAGGCAAAACAAAGTTGTTTGTCCTGAGGTACCATATTATGCCCAAAGGAATATTTATGAAAGGTGGCTTGCAGAATTATTTTTGTACCAAACAGTCAAAACAAATGAAAATAAATTTGGTAAAAAGGCAAACACCAGATAAATAAGATATGCCAGTGAAGCGAAGAAATAACTTCCTACACTTCATAAACAGTATGACAAAATTAAAGGGAAGAGGGAAAGATCATATGTTAAGAACAGTTTACCATAAGTCAAGCTCTGATGTTTCCAGCAGCAGGAAAGTACTGATATGGGGAGGGTTCAACTCTTCACTTCTGGGTAATCCCATCACAACTATGAATAGCAAACTACCAAAAATGAGGGACCCTTTGAAGATTACTGTGAAGTTTTGTCTGACAGCTCCACCTGCTGGTAGCAACATGAAATCTCCACTGATGACTGCCCTGCTAAAACAATGCCATCAAAATATCCAAGGATCTGATCACTGAGAAGTCAAGAGGTCTTGGAGCACACAGTCTACAGCATCCTTTCAGTGGGCCCTTATACAAAGATTTTTAAGCAGCAAAACAAAGAAATGGTTAAAAATGCAGTTACAGATTTTAAGAACCACCAAAGACTTCAGAACCTATGCCACAACATTTAAAATATAAAGATTTCAAAGATCCTTCTGTCATAGATAAAATGTCTGGTTTCTTACTGCAGGCAGAATGGCAGTAATCACTCAGTAACGAGCCCCCATACTGCCCTGGAGAGCTAGAAAATACTAGAAAATAGAGCACTGAAACACATTCAAGCCTTCGAAAGACCTCTGGATACACAGCTAAACTGTACAAAATGTTTCTAATTAGTAACAGCATATATGATAAAATGTATATTTTAGTTTATGTACAGGCTTTACAATCATGTAACAGCTTAACCTATGGCTACAATACTGCTAAAATATCAAGTCCTCAGCACTGATGGGTTCTGATAAAGAATATGTAGAAAATCATTTCATGTCATGCACTAGCCGTATCAGACACAGTCTCTGCTTCTTTAACTGACAAACATAACAGTGTCAATCTATAGCAGGACTGCATGTGGCTCAGGTCTTGGGAAAGGTAGAAAAGTCAGAGGGTGCACAGGAATCAGACCAGCTTGTAACCGAATATGTATAAATAAATTATAATAAAAATGAACTAGGAAATGTAGGCAAAAAATGGAAGGAAAGAAAGTGACGAAGTCTAAGAGTCAAATAATTTGGTCCTTTCATCACACCCTTGGGTATGGAATAAGATGCCTATCCTATGCAATGTGCTCCAAACTAAAAACATTCAATGATGTTAAACTGATACCAGGAAAAGAATAAACACTGGGAAGGGCATGGCTTCAAATCAAATAATTGAATTGCTGAAACAGGAAGAAAAAATACTACAGGGAACTCAAATTTAATCTAACCCTTAAGCCTAACCCTTAACCCTATGCCACATACCAAAGGAGCAGCAGCCTGAGTACAGCTAAGCTGCTAACGCTACCAATATTCACCCAGCTTACAGAAGTATGCAAAACCAATTTCTGATTTAAGCTAGGTGGTATCAGTTATATGATACAAATTAGTATCACGCAGGCTGGGACTTGAAAATACATGCTTAAATGTTTTGGGGCTCCATCTCATTAACTTGGTCCAAAACCCATCAAAGCTGGGGTCTGTAAACAAAGAGAACATGAACAAGTATCTAATGTGCTCCTCATCTTGCTTCTCTCACTGCTTTTTTCAGCATCCCTTAAACTTTGATCAAAAATAGTGGTTTTTCTGAAACCTGGAAGTACTTGAAATAATAGCACAAGGTGCCCTGTAAACATGGGAGAATCATCACTACCAAAAATCCCTTCATTTCACTGGCCTGGGATTTTCACTGGCAGCTGTTTTCTGGCACTTGAGCAAGTTTGTTTTCATTCCGTAGTTCAGCATTACAAAGGCAGCTTTGCAGGTAGACCCCTCTCCACCCCAAAGTTATCAAACATCACAAGAAAGAAGCACATCTATCACTGCAGCAGCTGTTTCAAGGTGCTGGGCATGATAAGGGAAATGCAAATCAATCTGTGTGGCCTAAAGCCACCTCCTTTCTATTATCAGGAACGTTTGCCACACAAACAGTTGACAGTATATACATGGAGTAAACCATCTGATTAAAGTGACTTAGGAGTCCTGTGTAACCACAGGGTACATCTGTGCAAAATATGCCACTACAACATACAGGTGACATTTTGGGGTTAACTTTTTTTTTTTCAATACCCATGTCTACCTCTACCATACTGTGTTCCAGTAAAATGCTGGGCCACAAACTGGTGTGAATGGTCCCTATACCTGCAAACACCCTTAATGTCAAATACACTTCATAAGTGTGCTTCAACTATAGCTGTCAGAACTGCTGCAAGCATCACACAACCTGAAATTAATAAGGGCAAAGACAATAAAGTTCTGTGTTTTACAGAGCCATCCAGCTCCTCCTCATCTTCTCCAGCATGACCAGTTCATCAGTGCTACAAGAGAAACTGAACAGCATCCATGTGCAATGTTTCTGATCTCCATCAGCTACTGCTGGAGCAGCCCCCGCTTCTGTCCTGGGAGCTGCCCATTCTGAACCAGCTACCTCTCTTTCTTGTGCAATATGCTTCTTCAGTTCTGGTGATACGTACAGGTGTGGGGGCGAGATTAAGAATTGCTCATGCATCTGATAAACAGCTCTGTATACTGTCAATCCACTGCTGAGCTAGCACACTGTCCTTTGCACAGAAGTTATAAAATCTTTTAGTAGTCTTCAACTGTGTAAAAAATAAAAAAGGAGGTAAATTAGTGACCATAATAACACTTTACTCTCCTTTAGAAGGTTAACAACATATACACATAGGAAAACTCAGTCTATAACCCATACAGACATTTTCTATGCAAGGTATTTGTTTGATTAGAACTGCTAACAATAAATCCACACCCAAGCCATATGCCATTTTGTACAAAACTCAGGAGCTGAAAACAGTAATGCAGTGTTACTTCATTAAGAACCACAAAATGGATTCCTATCTTGATAGTTCTCTACACATCCAAAGTAGATTCCAGACAACTGTTTTTTTTTTTTTTAAACAAGAAATATCTTTATTAAATTATCAATTATGACACAGGCAATCATACATTTAAATTAATGAAAACAAACCATAGTGGCATATTTTCAGTTGCAAAGGTTATAAATCACTTATAATCTATGCAGTAATTGTCAAACATTACAAAGCTCATTCAATTCCTGTCTTCCCTTAAATCTCATTCTTCCTCCAAAACATTACTTTTCCTGTATTGTTCCCACAATTCCCATTTATTTTCTATGCAATTTACTAATACATTTTTCTAAAGATGCCACTTGCAGTTGTTTTATCTATTATACTCGCTACTTCTAGTACAGTTGGCTTAGACTTTGATTTCCATTTTCTAGCAATTACTCTTTTGGCAACCACCGGAATTAAACTCAGGAAGGCCTTACTATGTCTAGGCAATTCAGATTATGTATCATAGCACAAAAAATAATTTCCTTAGTTATACCAATTTGTTCACCCTGTATTCCTGTTAGAGTAGTCTGCAGGGAATTGTTAAAGTCTGCAAACTTACTACACTTGCAAAAAATGCATTCCCAATTGCTTCTTTCTTCCCCATCACACCTCCAACATTTGCAAAATACCGGAGGAAAAATTCTATGGAGTGTGCTTGGAGTATAAAAATATATATGCAAACTTCTAAAAAAAGAGCCTAAATCTTCTAGACTTCATTGCATATTTGGAAGCCATACATATACCCCCCACCCCATTGTTTAATTGTGAATTGCTTATCCAATCTCTCTTCCCAATACTTTCTAACCTCCTCTGATTGATTCCTATAGTTATCATGTAATATTTTTTATTCCCTACTAACTATCCCCTTTTTAACAACAGCTTCTGCTCTAGATTCTACTAAAAGCTCTACCAGTGCCGGTCTTTCATTTACGATCCCCCTACTTCTTTCTCTATGCATATACTCGGACATCAATCCTTGACAGGGTAGGCAATCTCTAGCCTGCAGTCCAAATTAATTATTCACCTCTTTCCATTCTATTACCTCCCTTCTCTAATTATTTGCTCCCAATATCTTGGTTCTTTTGCCAGGTTTCTCCAGTAAATTCCAGCCCCCTATTGCATATTCTCTGTACCACTAATTGCAGTTACTCCTATTGCCAAACTTCCATTCTCCATCCCCATGTTGGCTTACTACTTAGAATATTTTTTGCTACTTTATGAATATAATATCCTGTATGATTACTCTTACTCTCCCATAAGGATCCACATCCAAATTCCCAACTGCTCCTTGTTTCTGGAGCTCCTCTCCCCATTTCATCATCACTTTCCACTTTGAATTATAACGTTCTGCTTGTGCTATGTATATTAGCCTTAACTGTGTAACTCTGAAATACCCCTTCAAATCAGGTAATCCCTCAAACCACCTTGTTCTGCTGGAAGATTAACTTATCCCATTTAAATCTTGCCCTTTTCCCCACCCAGATAAAATTGTTCAACTCTTCATTAACAGCTATCCACATCATCTCCTGTGGTTGATAAAAATATGCCTGACCTTTGTATAAAACTAAAGGGACTAAACATTTTCACTGCTTTCACCTTGCTATCCATATCCATAAAATAGAGCTTCCAGGTTCTCAGTTTTTGTATCATCTCTTATTTAGTCTCTTCCCACATATGCGTAGCTGCCAAAATACAATACTTTTTAATCCATACTCCCAAGTACTCCATTTTATCATGTCCCCATAATTATGGTTATTGCTGAACCAATTCATGTATGGGTACATAGTTTACAGGTATTTCCTTTGTTTTATCAGCATTAATATTGTATCCTGAAAAGAATTTAAACTGTCTCAAAACATTCTACAACACTGAAATGTCCTTTTCTGGTTTTATCACTTATAAAGTAATACCATTTACAAATCCAATTTTTCTTGACTACCACACCAATTATATCCTTGAATTTCCGAATTCCTTATTTTTTTCTGGCAATGGTTTTAATATAACACAAATAACAAAGGGGAAAGAGGACACCCTGCCTGGTTCCTCTGCTCAAAAAGAACTTATCAGAGAGGAACTTGTCCATTTTAATTTTCACTTCTGATCCCTCATATATCCTCCTAATCAACCTTATAATTTTATCAGGCAATGCAAATGCTTTCATTGCCCTACTCATAAAATCCCAGCTTACTCTGTCAAATGCTTTTTCTGCTTCTCTCTGGATCATCACTCTTCTATTAATGCTGTCAAAAGTTTGCCTTCCCTCCATAAAATCAAATTGATCCTTATCTATCACTTTTGGCATTACCTTTGCCATTTATTTAGCCATTATAAACAAACACTTTATAACCATTGTTTAGAACTGAAATGGGCACATATGAAGTTGGATTTGATGAGTCTTTACCATCTTCAGGTATTACAGCCACCACCCCTTTCTTCTAGGACATTGCCGTTTCTCCTCCTTTTACAATACTGTTAAACAAAACCTTCCAGATATTTAGTACTTTCTTCCCTCATAGCTTCCAAACTTCCACAGGAATACCATCTGTTCCTGGGGACTTTTCTGTAGATTGGTTATACATCACCATTTTATCTCATCTCCTCCTATTCTGTTAGTAAGTGAGCTTCATCTACCTCTAACGTTGGCATATTTAATTCTTCCATAAACATTTCCATTTGTACTTTTTCTTGATTTTCACATTTCTCTGCTTTATACAGACTTTCATAAAATTTCCAAAACACTTTTAATACCTCTACAGAATGTCTGGTTATTTTCCTTGTTATGGGCTAGCTAAGCTAGGCAACAACCATTTCTACTTTCTGCTGCCTGGGCTTTTGTGCTAAAAGTTTTTGTGTTTTGGAGTTATTATTAAAAAAAAAAAAAAAAAAAAACAATTCTTAACAGAGATCTTTCTAAACTCATGCATATTATCCAGGTAGTCACTTATTTTCTCTTTAGGGCTCTGCTACTGTGGTTCTTGTTCTATGAGACTCCCCCTATTATGCAATACTTTAATCAGTCTCGCTAAATAATTTTTGTTACTTCTTAACCATCTTTTTCTTTTATTTCCACCCTATTTTTAAACTCCACTTTAATTTTATCCTACTCCCTAGCTATATTTTCAGGAGATATTTTTATATTCTCTAATAACTCACAAATAAGTTCCATTACCCATTCCTTAAATTCCTCTCATAGGTTCAAAGAGGTTTACTAGGCTAACGATCACAAGGGCCTTTTTAAGCCTAGCCATGCAGCCCAAATCTCTGACAAGTTCTGGTACCCTTGATGAGTGTAAGCATGGGTTTCCGATGTGAAACATTTAGAAACAGTAGCCTGGGAGATTATAGGCTGCCTGTGTCCGTTAGAGACATAGGTGCCAAACCAGAGATGAATTTCCTGTTCCCCATCCAACTGTCCAAGTTACACTTGAATTGGGTTACGGAGGAACACTGTTTCACACAAATGGGGAGCCTGTTCCAGAGAAGGGGTAGTCTCTGGGATAAATACCTCTCTCTCTCCAGCAGGTCCTATATCACAGGCAAGGTTTAAGTCTTTAGAAGGGGTAATTCTGGTGCTGTTTGTTTTGTGGATATGCAGGAGGTCCATCAGAGTGGGGTCTGACAATGCCCTGTATGCCAGGCAAAGACCTCCCCTCAACAGCCTGTAGGAGACCAAATACAAGGATAGGGCTTTGAGGCAGTCTGCACAGGACATTTTACTTATTACTGTATTCTTTTAGTGAGAAACCTCTGTGGGAACTCCAATTGCTAGATATGCCTGGTTAACTACATACCAAAGGGGGCACTGTACTCAATGACAGGTCAGAGGAGTGCTTAATACAGTGGAACAATGACTTCCTTGGACCTAACTGCCATACCTTTGTTTATAAGTTGCACAACATACAATGATTTCCTCACTACTGTAGACACATTACAGTCAAAGGTTAGATTGCTGTCAATGTGCATCCCCAAGTCCCTGACTACCGGGTTAACTCTAAGGGGTGTGTCATCAATATGGTAGTTAACAGGGGTGGATGACTTCCCAAAGGATACTACTGTGCATTTCTTGGCATTTCGTTTTAGTCCATGGCTCTTTCACTAGTTGTTTGTCTGTGTTGGCCCTTCCTGGAGTACATTTGTGTTGGTGTTGGATTCAATGACAGCTCCTAATTTGCAATCATCTGTAAATTTAGTCAGCCAGAGACAACTGACATTGGCCTTGACTTCAGAGAAGTAAATGCCAAAAAGGAGCGGTCCAAGGACCGATGGCTGAGGGACTCCACTTGTGACTGTCCTCTTTGTAGAGGTGGACTACCCTATTCTAACTTCCTAGGTAATGTCTGTGAGCCAGTTGGTTATCCACCGGATGGCATACTGGTTTGTATCTAACCTCCTGAGTATATCAACAATGCTCGAGTAGGGTATCGTGTCAAATGTTTTGGCCAGGTCAAGGTAGGCAGTGTGAACCATTTTGCCCTCATCCATTGCTTTGGTGACCTTATAAAAGAAGTCCAACAGGTTGAGTAGGCATGACTTGTCCTTCACGAAACCAAACCGGGTTGGGTCCAGTATGTGGAAGTTTACTGTTATCATTATAGATTATTTCCATGTTAATTCTTTCCATGGTTTTACATACAAAACTACTGAGGAGTATGGCTCTGTAGTTTCCAGGGTCTGTAGATGGCCCACCTTTGTGTAGAGGGATGACTGCTGATGTTCTCCATTCATGAGGCCCAAAGCCTGTTTAGAGGCTATTAGTTAAATAGCAATTCCAGAGGGCCTGATAAGTCATGTTTCATGCTATTTAGAAGGCATTCTGGAATATTGTTTGGGCTCATTAATGCAGTGTTCCTGGCCTTAGGAGAGCATTAATGACCTGTTCCCTACTGATAGCAGGAGGAGTTATATATTTGATGGCATATCCTGGGGGAAGGCTGGGAAGCGCCAGTGTCACATTTTTATTTCATTATCCTGCATTTCTATTTTAGTTATTATTGGCGTGAGATCTGAAATAGTTATTGGATGTGTATCAAAACATTCAATTAAATGCACACGTTCCTGTGAAATATAATTTCTGTCTAGCTTAGCCCTGTTTTTGTACCTTGGGGAATAATATGTAAAGTCTCTCAGAATTGTACTGATTTCACATCTTCCATACAAAATATTTTCATAAATTTCTTCAAAAAATTTACCCTCTTTTGTTACATTTTCCCTTCTAGGCCTCCCAGATACATTCTCACTGCTGCAAATTAAATCCAGCCCCCACCTATAAGTAATATTCCCTGCTGAAAGAAGATTATTTCTCCCAGAATCTTTTTAAGGTCCACTGTAGCAGTTTTAGGTGAAGTATAAATACATGCCAACATAATCATTCTCCCTTGCCAGTAGCCTCTTATTACTACAAATCTAGCATTATATTTTTTCCCCTCTTCTGGAGCTCCTCTTGCAATTAATATAAATTATTAATTAATATAAATGCCTCCTTTTCACTTTGTCCCATATATTCTGTTGAATAACCATCCTGAAATTCATTATCAAATTCATATGCTCAGTCATTTCCAAATATGACTCCTGCTGCACAGCTGTTTGCACTCTGCCTTTGCATTTTTCAATACAGTTCACTACTCTTTCTTTTTTGTACATTTCTGTGAGGCCTTTCACAGTTAAAGATAATATGGAAAGTGTCATGATAAGAAGTTATTTCCACCTGTTATAACAGTTTTTTTTAATGTACAGTTTCAGCTTTTGTGTTACATGCACACCGTTTGGCAGGTTGATCTTTTATATAGTTGTTTCTTGACATATCCACTTGAACCTATCTTGAATCTTACAAAACTTTTTGTTTTAATGAAAATCCTCAAACAAAAAGGCAAACATACCTCCAGAACACCCCCAAACCTATTAACTTAAAGAACCACTACGGGAAAATGATGAAAAAACATTTTCTTTCTATCTTGCCATGAATTACTGCACCTGCCAAAGCTGCCTGCAGCAAAATAAGTACTTACTCCTGATTTTATTTTTTATCCTAGTCTGCCCTCATGAGGGTAGACATCCTGATTCCTTTGGATAGCTAAATCTGTCTCATAATTTACTACGAGAACACAGATTGTTTGAATAAGTACATTTCCATTCATTTCGAATGGAACATTGGAACAAAAAAAGCTAAGTTTGACAGTCTGCATATTGTGCGTCACTAACTGGTCTGCACAAAGTTTTACAAATACTGTTCTACTGTTGTATTACATCTTCTCTGAAAGAAGCTTGCAAAAGTGACAAGAAATTACTGAGATAAAAAAAAATACTTTTTACAAAGAGCAGTTTTGAAAGTTTCAGTTCTTGACAAGTTTCTCCTCCTATTTCCCCTCCTTCAATGAGGTAGAGTGTCAGAGTTCCAGCTTGGCTACATTCAACTAGTCAACTTTACACGACAATAGACATCAAATAAATGACAACCTGGTGTGGCACTAAAACTGTTCTCAAATAGGTCTTCTCATTTCTGAACAGCATTTCCCAAGAATTATTTCTGAAACACACACACACACACACACACACACACACACACACACACACACACACACACACACACACACACACAAATCCAGAGTTCAGGCCAAACTATCCATTTCTTAAAATGTGCACAGTAAAATATTCAATTTGAGTTGCATTCTGGCTGCTCAGGTTGTTATCTTTGCATAGTTATTCTGTTGCAGCATAACCTGAACTATGGTATTTAATGCCAAGCTTTAAATAACAATGAAATAGTTCCGGGTTTCTTAACGACAACATCCCAAGCCCCTGATGTGACTCGTACTTTCTGTTACTATTGTTTTTAGTTCATCTTAGTTGTATACTTGTAACATATCTCTCGTCCTCTCAGCAACAGACTCGTGGTGAAAGCTTCCAAATTAGATACTTGTACTAATTAGTAGGCTCACAAAATAAGACTACATGAATTAGCATTCTTTTTCGGAAAAAAAGAAGTCTAATTGCAATGAATGGCATTAATTGTTAGTGAGAATCAAACACCTTTTTCAAAAAGCATTATGGATTGTGGTCTGTCAAAGCAAAAGTTGTTGTGTCTTTCGGCTTTTCCCAGTTAGGGGTCGCCACAGCGGAACTCCGGTCCGCTAATGACTGGCAGTAGATTTTTACGTGCCGAGTTGCCAGCTCTGATACACAACCTTCAACGAAGGTACACCCATTCATGCATGTCTCTACACAGAAGACACTATCTGAGAATCGAACGGGACAACGTCTTACTGTGAGGCAACAACGCTACCGCAGCGCCACCACCGCATCTGTCAAAACAAAAGTATAATCCAAAATTAGACATTTGTGGTGTGCACTGATAAGCGATCCAACACTCCTACTCATCTGTTTTCCACTGCAACTACCCAAATAAGACAGGCATGTACATACTTAATGACATGTATTAAAACAGTACCAGCAGCTATAGCAGTGATACCATTCTCCAAACAGGGCACTCAAACAATTTTACTCAATCTCGCCATTTCACAATACAGAACATTCACACCGCACAACGCCACACCTCAATTGCCCACAAACTCACAGCCACCCACACCCACCCAACATACCAGTCAGCTTTGAGGCTCTTCTCATCTCTCTGCAAAACAGTGCTGTAATGGATTTAGCAAAAAAAAAAA
This sequence comes from Protopterus annectens, assembly GCF_019279795.1. Taxonomy (NCBI): domain Eukaryota; kingdom Metazoa; phylum Chordata; order Ceratodontiformes; family Protopteridae; genus Protopterus; species Protopterus annectens. The sequence goes on from NC_056745.1 coordinate 1,337,563,442, forward strand.
ACAATTAATGGATGCCAGCTCAGAACTCCCATCCCTACTACTGCAGCCAGTCCACTGCACTTATACAAATGTCCCCCCTCAGCAGGTCTCAGTAAAGATGTGTCCATAGTCCTTTTACAACACACACACTCACAAAAACAATGATGCATGGTTAATGTGGGCAAATCTATTTGTTCAATGTCACTACACTTGACTCCAAACTAAGTCTTATGGCACACACACACACACACACACACACACACACACACACACACACACACACACACATTACACGTGTTGGTAGACACTAGGACTTTGATTCCCCCTCTCCAAAAACAGTGTTGTAATGGCTAAGAGGTGTAAAAACAATTGACACATGTCAACTCATGGGACCCCACAGATGTTGCAGCAACCCAATGCACTGACACTACTATCCTCCAAGTAAAGCTTTAAGCCAGTGTCAGTCTAGCTTTGCTCCACAGTTCTTTTACTCCATATATGCAATAATTATACACATACATACATACACACACAAAGAATGTCATGACCATGATGCAGTGGCCATCTCTACAAAACGTGTTAATGTGTTGCATAGTTGCTGTGTCCAAATCAGCTGCTGTTTTCCCACAAACTAACACACACAAGCACTCACCCACCCACACATGCATTAATTTATGGTACTAGTTCTTTTTACTGAATCACATTTCACTAAATCACTGTGGACTAAACAAAACTGACCTTCACATTTGCCTGAACCATGACTGACCTAAAATTATAAGGTCTAACAAGTGTCAATGTGGTTGTGTTTTATGTTTGAATGGAAACAGTGACTGACTTTTTTTTCTTTTCTCCACTGTTGTGTGACTGAAAAATTAGTATATTTAAGTAAAGGAATCTGTGGGGCAAATACCTCCCAAATTTTCACCTTTGATATTCTGACGAATATCTGCTTGACATCTATAAGCCTTACAAAAACTGCTTTTGAAGTATATACTAACACTGTGTAGCAAAAGTCTAGAATATGATGGCAATCAGGGCATGACACAGCACTGATTTATATAAGCTGCAACTAACATGCCTCTCCGACTCCTGCCTTTGCATTTACTGCTTCCCTGGTTACATTTTTAGCTCCTTCTCCTCTAATACCAATATATATCCTATCTCTGCTTTTCCTTGGTTTTATTTCTCTTACTTGTAATTTTGCTTTTACTCATTATTTCTCTTGCCTCCCATATCTACCCCAATTATTACTTCTAACAAATACTTTTTCTCACTCTTCCTCTCCTCCTCCTTATCCGCCATTTGAAATTTTCCACTCTGACATTTGCTTTGAGTAAGTAATGAATTGTTGCACTTATAACATGTCAGCACGTTTCAACACTACATGATATTGCATTTTTCTTGTTTTAATGAAGGTATGCATGTATTATTATACATGTTATATGTGAATTAATATTTATATTAATCTATGTATTTACAGTATATTGTAATATGTTGTCAATTTTCCCCTATGTATATGTATTTTCTGTTCTTTTATTTGTGGGGTTTTCTCCCTGGGCCTCGGCTGAAAGTGGATAAAATTGTGGAGGCTCTTAAAAGTTTACTACCTAAATCTCAAAGGCCACTG